>NW_024802940.1:427953-514456 GCF_019175285.1 Sceloporus undulatus | reverse complement strand
ATTAAACTAAAATTAACAACTTCATGCAATTAATGTCTACAACAATGTATGGAATTAAACTAAAATTAACAACTTCATGCAATTAATGTCTACAACAATGTAATGCAACAGGGAAATGTTCTAGGCAGCAATCCAATAGAGCAAAAATGGTAAGATACAAGAAATCAAGCTGACACCTGAGATTTCTTTGACATTTCTCTCTCAGTTACAATTCTGGAAAAGCAAGCTATATTTGGAGTGAAATGAGATTTGCTTCTTGAAGAGTTTGAATGGATATATTGGTTCAAAATGCTGCCTAAGGCTGATGGGATTTGCAGCCCAACAATATTCTGAGAGCAGCATTTTGTCAAGACTTGTGCTACATAAATATGCTGCCTGATCACAGTGGTACAGACTCTGGTACCCAGAAGGCTGGATTACTGAAATGCACTTTCTGTGGGGCTGCCTTTAAGTATGGTATAAAAGCTGCCATTAGTGCAGAATGCAGTTGCCTGGTTGTTGTCAAGTATAATTACCTATTTATATGTAACCCTTTTGCTAAACACGCTGTTTTCTAGGAAGTCAAGTTCAATATTTGGTACCAGTGGTTGAGTCTCCCTTAAATATTGGGGACCAGAAGTTTTTTGGATTTGCATATTTGCATATATGTGGATAATGAGGTATCTTGGCAATGGGACCCAAATCTAAACATAAAATTTATTTATGTTTTGTATATACCTTATACACATAGCCTGAAAGTAACTGTATATAATATTTTTAATAATTTTGTGAATGAAACAAAGTTTGTGTACATCGAACCACCAGAAAGCAAGTGTCACTATCTCAGACACGCATGAAAAAAAGTTTTGGTTTTTGAATATTTTGGATGTTGGAATTCCAGATAAGGGGTATTCAACCTGTGGTTTGAACAAAGCCCTAATTATCTGTGAACCAGGATATTTCAGGAAATGCCTTTTCCTTATCATCCTGCCAGTCACTGAGATCTTCTAAAACAGAGCACTTGCTAGTCCTGCACAACAGAAACCTCCAGAAATAGGACTTTTAGCAGATTACCTCTCAGCCTATGGAAACATTCCTACAATATGCCTATACTGTAATACTCTGTTTTTGACATCTGCTGACTTCTCTTTGTAGACAAGCATCTCCTGACTGAAATCAAATTCCAGTCACTGATTTATTGATGTATTATTGCAACATGAACACTTAATTGTTCTGCATTGCCCTCAATTTTATTTTATTTATGTAGAGCAGTTTATAAATCTTATCATAAATAGCTTTGGTGGGTTACAAGTCCATACATAATCAAATAGATAAAAATACAATAGTATTTCAATAAAGAAAGTTAATTTGAGAAATAAACTGAAGGGTTATTTAAAAAAAATAATGTGCTTGAGAAAACGGACACTAATGTTCACTATTATTATACAAGTTTACCCAAGGAAACAAAGGCCATATGTTTCATCTTCACAAGACAGATGGGAGATCAAAGTTTCAATTACCAGGCTAAAAGGTATTCTATGATACCAAACAGTCAATATAATGAGCTTTACAGAGCACAACAGTTCTCTAGGTCTAGAAAGATACTCAATGCACTTAACTATTAGCACTGGACTGTTAAAAAAAATCCCGTTTATTCAATTGATTACAGAGTAAAAACAGAATTATGCTGTGTCACTAATTTCAACAGAAATTAAGTACACATAGCTGTGCGCTGAACAGTAGCTAGGAAACCTTTCAAGCTGTTACATCCTTTCTATATTTAGCATGCACTTCAACCAAGTGCATATATTTCTTCACTGTACAAGTTAATATCCAAGGAGAGATTATTCAACTAATGGTCATACAGTAAGAAATAGTGCATGCATTAAAATTTGGCCATCAACTAGCCAACCCTTCTCTGCAGCTAGGAAGATGTGAACAGGGAATATTATTTCCTTACTTGATAGGATTCTCTTATACATGCAAAGCTTTTGTGTGGCCACTTAATTTGTCCACATGCATCTGTCACATGTGTGTCTCTTTACAAATGATCAGTGCAAGCATATTTATTGGTGCTAACCATCTGCCAGAGACAGAGTGACTAAATCAGAAATAGGTAAATTAGAGCTCTCCAGATGTTGCGGGGCTGCAACATCCATCAGCTCTAGCCGGCATAGCCAATAATGAAGGATGATGGAGTCTGCAGTCCATCATCACCTGAAGGGCCACACATTCTGTGTGTGAATGCACCAGTTCAAAATTACACAATTGTAATAGGAGGCTAGTACTGTCAAGGCAACTGCACCACTCATCTGTTTGCCAAGCACTCATGAGACATACAATGTTATGCAAAAAACTCTGGAACAAGGTTCAGAATGCTTTAGCTAAAGTTTAACAGTTAAAATATACATTTTGCCTATATTGATATTCTTTGTTTTAGCACCTCTGGTCAGGATACCTAAAATAAAATTCTGGTTTTTCTTATTTAGAATAGATTCAGTCCTGCAGAATCACTGCCCTATGGAACACAAAGAGACCTCTATGGAGAAATGGAGATATTAATTAATGCCACTACAATTTACATAGTAATAGTTCCTCAAGAGACTTCCACAACTTAAACTCTCCAACTGGAGCCCTCCTATCATCTCCAGCTAGTTTACACTATGGAAAAGAACTTAATGAATGATATCACACTGAGTAATGAGAAAAGTGGATCAGTTGGGCACAAGAGCTATGGACAGAGATAAGTGGTTGACAACAGATGTCCATACAAAAGCTGCAGTAGTACAGGCAAAGGATTGCAGTGTGCACAAAACATTTTGCAAAAAATGATAGATATGAAGGAACATATTTTTACTAATCATAGAATCATAGAATCATAGAGTTGGAAGAGACCACAAGGGCCATCCAGTCCAACCCCCTGCCATGCAGGAAATCCAAATCAAAGCATCTTCGACAGATGGCCATCTAGCCTCTGCTTAAAGACCTCCAAGGAAGGAGACTCCACTACACTCTGGGGGAGTTTGTTCCACTGTCGAACAGCCCTTACTGTCAGGAAGTTCTTCCTAATGTTGAGGTGGAATCTCTTTTCCTGTAGCTTGCATCCATTGTTCCGGGTCCTGTTCTCTGGAGCAGCAGAAAACAAGCTTGCTCCCTCCTCAATGTGACATCCTTTCAAATATTTAAACAGGGCTATCATATCACCTCTTAACCTTCTCTTCTCCAGGCTAAACATCCCCAGCTCCCTGAGTCCTTCCTCATAGGGCAAGGTTTCCAGACCCTTCACCATTTTAGTCGCCCTCCTCTGGACATGCTCCTGTTTCTCAATGTCCTTTTTGAATTGTGGTGCCCAGAACTGGACACAATATTCCAGGTGGGGCCTGACCAGAGCAGAATACAGTGGCACTATTACTTCTCTTGATCTAGACACTATACTTTTATTGATGCAGCCTAGAATTGCATTGGCCTTTTTAGCTGCCGCATCACACTGCTGACTCATGTTCAACTTATTAAGTTAAACAAGAAGTACTGTGATTTGATAAAAGATTGAAGATGGAGAGCAAAGGAGAGAGATTAATAAAAGATAGCCCAAGGCTTCATGCTTGGTCAATAGAGCAGTGGACAACACTGACAAGACACGTGGAGCTGAATAAGAGAAGGTAGCATGAGACATAATATGAGAAATTCGGTTTTGAAGCACCAAGTTTAAAATGATGACAAAATATTCAAGTAGAAATAGCAGTCAGGCTGCTGGCGATGATGAAAAGACAAAGGAAGGCAGTCCTGGAAAAAGCAGATGGTACTGAAAATCATGAGATCTGTATGAGCTTATGAAAGGCTACAATGTAAAGGAAAAATATGAGCATTGACAGAACTCTGAGGGGCTCCTTGGTATTTAGGAGGCACTGACTATGATGTGACTTAGGTGTCTATGAAAATGTTACCTCTTCACCAAGGCATTTCTGAACAGATTGTGCTGTCCAATTTGAGAATAGTGTTTTGAACCTCTGAATTTTAATGTGTCATTAAACATTTTTATTTGTTGTACATTACTTGAAGGTAAGGCTAGCTATCAGCAGTATAGAAATTAGCTAAATAAATAATGTAGAGACAGAGAGGTGCAGTGGTTTGAGCACAGAACTACAACTCTGGAGACCAGGGTTCAAATCCGTACTCGGCCAAGAAAACCACCTTTGGCAACCCCCCCCCCCCCCGAACAAATCTGGTCAAGGAAAACCTGTGAGAGGTTTGCCTTAGGATCACCATAAGTCAGAAACAGCATGAAAGCATACAACAAGAAGAGAAGTTGAAGTAAAGCTTTTCCTTGTGGAAATATTAGGTGGCTGACTAGACAGGCAGGACAAGAACCATTTGAACAGTTGTGGAAAACTGGGACATGAATAGTCACAGAAAAGACAGAGATTAAAAACAGTGGAAAGGTCAAGAAATATGAGAATACTAAAGTCAGGTAGACTTCACAGCGAGAAAACTATAAACTATTCTGTGAGGTCAGTGAAAATACAGAGGGTCACTTCAGGAGGAAGTTACAGCAGCAGGAGAAAGCTTCATGCTTCAAGAATTTCTATGTAGAGGGGAGAAGTCAAGTAGTAGTTGGAGTGACACAGCAGATGAAAATAAGACACATTAATGTATTCAAGTTGGAATGCAGTAGAAATGAAGTAACAGGATGCAGAGGTTGACTGAGTAAGAGGAGAAATATTGGCAGAGGAAATGGAAATGAAAATGTGAGAAATAACAAGACTGAAGAAATACAAAGGAATAGGCAAGGAGAATTTCTCAGTGTACTTATCAATGAAGGAAGCAAAGAAAGACATGAGACATGCATAGGAGGGAAATGGAGCAGGAAGACTGAAATCACAGTGCTGAATTTCAGTATAATACCTGAAGAAGGCATTCTTGAGCTGAGAATGAGAAAGGAAGGAGAAGGTGTGATAGGACTTTAAAGGGCATCAAAAAAAGTAGAGACGCATCTCTAAGGCTTGCATTTTGTTTGGCTCAATAAAGGTATCACTGGCCCGGTACAGACTGCCAGTTTGTAGCGGCCTGGGGCCAATTCTAGGGTTCCGGAGCATGCAGCATCTGCATGCTCCAGAACCCTACCACACAACGGCAGCACCATGTTTACGCAGCACCATCCACATGGCGTGCATATCAATGATGTTGTGCATGCACCGTGTCCAACAGGGTGGCACATGTGTGACATCACTGTGATGCCCCAGGGCGCTAATGGTGCCTTGGCAGCATCATGGGAAGGAGCTGCATTTTGCAGCTCGTTTTTGGGGAGGATTGCACCGGAGAAGAAAGGGGTGGCCTCTGCCCGTCCCTTTCTTCTAATCTATACCTGGCCACTGTTTTGTGGATTTTGGATGTTATTGTACTTTGCTATATGGCCAACATGGCTACCCTAGCTATGTTTGTTAGATGTAAAGATAATTGCATTTTAGCTGCAAAAAAAGAGGGAGCCAATGTACTGGGACTTTAGTAGCTGAGGTTTCTACCTCCAACAACAACAGTGTTTGGTGCAATCATGCTGGCCACATGACCACCAGAGTAGTCCTTGGACAACGCTGGCTCTTCGGCTTAGTAACGGAGATGAGCACCACCCCCTACAGTCGGTTATGACTAGACATTCATGTCAAGGGGCTACCTATACCTTTACCTCCAACAAAGGTAAAACATTAAAAAAAAAACCTGGGGCTGAAATCAGCATATTTTACCTAACAGAACCTAAAATTTTCCTATTGCAATAACATGGAGGCTTGGGGTGGGATTCAGTGCTCCCTGTCTAACAAAGGAGTTTGTGGCCTCACAAAGCACTGAGACATCCTAATTCTCATAGGAGGTACCTTTTTGTTTTGCTAATGGAATTTAAATTTCCTGGACTTTAAAATGTTTTGTTTCCCAGTACCATATGGCCAGGAGGAGGAGTGTCATGCCAAAATAGATATACCTAAATAGATATAGAGCATACTATACACAATGTATTTGTCTATGGCCGTAATAAAGATTATTCTTCTCCAGAGCATACTCAGAACTTCTTGACAAAATGCAAGCCTGTGACTAACATTGTCAAATTTTTTTCTCCTGTGATATTTTTAACACCTTTGCCTGATGAAGAAGACAGTGGAGCTTCAAAAGCTTGTGATATATATTTTATGCAATTTGGTTGGCGTCATAAAGGTATCATTGTTTCATGCATTTTAGATGTTATCATACTTTGCTATATGACCAACAAGGCTAACCAGAATATGTTTAAAGGATTCAAATATGTGGCCTAAGGTAATGTGTCATGTTGTTTAGCAAGGAAATAGCAGAGGATATTTTTTATAAATATTTTTTATAGAATTGGAAGACAGAAAAATTTCGGAGTGGAAGTAACAGGATAGAAATGGATAAAAAAAACAGCAGCAGCCTGAGAAAGCTGCTCTCTTCTTGTTCTCCTTTTTTAAAAAATGTTTTCCCCATTCTTTCTTTCTTTTTGGGGGTGGTGGTGGTGCTGGGGCCTTGAGACCTTAGTTTGCTTTCTGGCCCTGATTCTGAAAAAAGGATCAGTTTTTCAAATGCAAGAAAAGCCAGAGAGAGAGAGAGAGACATTTCCTCATGTGGGATATTGTACATACTCAACTTTTTATTTCTTTAGTCCTAGTTTTATAGGTTAAGGGTACCTAATTTTGCATGTTGTATATCTTGTATATATAATACAATGTCATCTTATTCTTCAGGCCTGATTGTTAAAATCACTGTACTGTATTTTATCTGAAATTCATTGATTTTCTTCTGATTTTTTTCCATATTGCACTTTCATCTCAGGAATCTGCTTCCCTGTTTATCTGTTAGATTTAATATTTAAATTAACCGCACTCTTGAATAGCCTCAGGTCATCTCTGCTTATACTCTCTCATCCATTGGGGCAATTAAGAACCTCATTTTCAGTAAGTACCAGATCATAAAAGATGAAGTGACCCATGAGGGAGAACAGAGCAATACATCACATGCCCATTCCTGCTTCAGTTAGATTGTATTTTTATTCCAATGTTATTGTGCACTCTTTAAACTGAAAAGTTAATTTATCTACATTGTCTCATCACTACTGTGAGCTGCTTTGGGGCTGTAATCAATACAAAACTACAAACTCACCATGCACACTGTTCTTTTTCGTTCTTCATTTAAAAAAAACTGTTACTAAACTGTTCCACAGTCTTGTTGCAATCATCTTGGTTTAAAAGAAGAGGTTCTGCCCAGGACAGCATCAATCATAAGTTGAACTAGCTACTTTTAGTGAAAAATCCTTTGACTTACACTGGCTGTTTTTAAAAGAATGTTAATGCTTTCCTGTTCCCTTGAATTTGGAGGTGAATTTAAGAGCAACAAAAAGGTGCATTATGCCTAGGCAAAAAGAGCCACAGAGATGACAAAAACAGATTTTGGTATTGCTATATCCAAGCAACTTTTTAACAGAACTGCCCAAGTTTTGAACTGACCAAAACTCTGAACACTTAAATGCTCCATGCCACAGCATTTGTTCAATTGCTACCGCTTTTCATGATCTATGCAGTGAAAGGCTCTGCTGTAGTCAATAAAGCCTTCTCAGCCCAGAAATGCCCTGGTGTGGTGAAGGCAGAGATGGGCCAATGCACTCCCTCCTGGCCCTCTTGGAAATCTTCTCCTGTACTGTCTTGGGCTGTTTTACAAAGTCTTTTATGCCCACATAGCCCCCTCTTCTTCCTTGTCCTTTATCTAGTTGGAAGCCTTTTAAAGCAGCATCAGTATTGTGAGGATGGCGAAGGAGCATTGCAGAAATAGACTTTCAGTGTCCGTTTAGTTCCACGTTTTTAGCTTTGAATAAAAGGTTTACTAACATATGTTGAACTGTGATGATGATGATGATGATGATGATGATGATGATGATGATGATGATGGAGCATATCCCTGGTGACACAGTGGTTAAATGCCTGTACTGTAGCCACTCACTCACAAGCCACAAGCTTGTGAGTTCAATACCAGCCAGGGACTCCAGGACCGACTCAGCCTGGCATCCTTTCAAGGTCATTAAAATGAGTACCCAGCTTGCTGGAGGCAACTGGCTTACATGCTTAGGAAGTGCTTAAGAGCAATGATAAGCAGTACAGGAATGTACTTGTTATTGCTATTGCTCTTGTCATTGTTGTTGCCTATTCCTTTCAGTGAGGTATATTATTCCTGCAAATTGAGCCAGACTACTATTATTTAAGTTTAAAGAAAAGCATTGAAAATAAAACTTTTACTGTTTAGCATCTAACTGCTGCCTAAGTCTATTTTGTCAAGAGATTTATTGGATCCCAGCCATGCACCACCAGAGATCCAAAGAGACAAACTTGTCCTTTTTCAGAATCATCTTATTTCCCTTAAAATAAGGCAGGGTGAGTTCTAGAAAAAGGACAAACGTGGGTAGCGGGAATGCCAGAGTAATAAAGGGTTACCTTGCAGCACTTTGTTTCACGCCATATCTTTCTCCACCATTTTAATATGTCCAGGATGTATAACGGCTAAATGCACTTTGACAATATACTCTACCTTAGCCACGTGGGCAAGAGATATGTAACAATTATACTTCTGTCAAGACACATAAATCATATGTTTAGATATGATACTGATTATAGTCAGAGTCTACTCTTGTTCTCTTCAAATATGAGCATTTCATTCAAAGTCAGAAGAGTTCCAACTGGTTCCTGATACAGTGGTACCCCGGGATACGAAATACCCAGGTTACGAAATTTCCGGGATACGAAAAAATCCCATAGGAAATAATTGTTCCGGGTTACGAATGTTTTTTCGGGTTACGAAAAAATTTTTTGGTGCTTTTTTCGGCTTTTTCGCACGAAATCGCGGCTTTTCCCCATTAGCGCCTATGGCATTTCGGTTTGCGAATGCTTTTCGGGTTATGAAAGCGGCGGCGGAACGAATTAATTTCGTAACCCGAGGGAGCACTGTATATGCAATTTGCCATTCCAATATCATTTCAAAATATTGTTGCCACCATTCTGGGCTCTTAGTGTGCCGCGCCTTTCCCCATATTTTCTAACATTATTGACCAATAGCCTTTTAAAAAATGCTTCCTGTCAATTAATTTTTCCACAGCTACTTCAAAGGTTTTTAAGAATGCATGCTCATATTAATATCTTTATCTTTTCTAGGTCTTTTGATGGTTTTCGCTCAGTACTATTTTCTTGATAAGGTTGCATGCCTTTGAACTAGAGATCTTCATAATGAGATTTATTTGCTAGAAAAGGAGAAAATTCTATATTGACTAATCCTCTTCTATGAAAGAAGGCAGGGAGAGGAATAGAAATGACTCTAATATATAGGAAACAGTAGAATATTAAAGGGCTCGTACCCTTGCTACATTTATTTTTCAAAAATCATTAAGTTAAGGAACAAAACATTCCATGTTTTGGAACATCACTGGACAACAGCCAAAAGAAGGAGGCCACATTAACACTCCATAGGACCTTACTGAGCCCCAAATATTAATTCTGAGCCCCAAATAAAAATTCGAAATTACCACCCATGCTCTCTAGAGGCCATGATGGCATTTTTAGTAAAGTAAAATAAAATAAAATAGGCCACAATTACTTCACCTCTGTTCTACAGAACTGTGGAGAGGCTATGTTTGGACTCAGCAACAAGATTTGTAGTATGGAGTGCTAATTTTCAACATTCAAATCATCCAGCAATGTTCCTTCCCACAAAACCTAAGTCCATGTACCCCCCCCCCCAACACTCAGTCTTCACTCAGCTGTGACTGGACCTAGACCTATATTAAAATTTTTCCTCCAGATAGGGCTGAGGTATTTTGGCAAACCTTGGAATGCTCTCGTACATTCCAATATCTTTTTCTTGCTGCTTGGCCCATCTGACTAAAATCCTGTTACCATTCACAAGCTGAGTTAGTAGTAGAGTGAACAAATCTCCATTGCTCTTGTTACACGAAAATAGCATTGTTAGGTTTCTGGAAGACTTAGACTTGGGTGATAATGGATAGAATGGCCAATGTGTTCAGAAGTTATGGACTACTAAGTAGTGATCTCAGCAACTCCACAGAGAGATTTCTGAGAGGCACCCTATCTAGACCCTCATGTTCCATCTCATAAGGAATATCCTGGCAACAGATTATTCTTATTTTGGAAAGAAAGATTCTCCTTCCCTACTCCCTTCTCTGCTGCATAGATACCAGCCTTGGGGAAAGGAGGGCTTGTGGTAGCATGAGATAACCACCAGGCAGAAACAGAAGAACAGAGAAGCATACAAGGAGCTGTCCAGCAGCTTGCAATCAACAAGCCTATATTTGGCCTAACAGCCACGCTACTTTTTGAGAGCACCAGGGTTTTATTTGAAAAATATTTGTTCTCTCTATAAACACACACACACACACACACACCTTCAACAAAGGAAGCATACTCACAGGAGAAAGGCCATGTATACAAAGAAATATTTTATTCAATACTGCACCTGTCTACACTCCTCCTTTCCAGGTTGTCCATACAACAACAGAAGCACCATACACTTCCTGCTCAAACAGAAGTCCCAGGATGGTAAAATAAAAATCTAATTATTATTCCCAACTAGAATATGCCTAGAGTCGTCCCAATATTAATATCATATGTTTATAAATCAACAGTTACATATAAGTTCCATTAATTCAGTGGACCTATTTAAGTTATCTAGATTACTAGATTTAGACTAGAGAAAGAAATTCCCATTTATTTGTAAAAACAGCTTTATTTCCATTCTTATACATAAAATCGGGGATACGGAACATGTATCTCATCAGATGCTCATCAGATGATGCTGGACTGCAACAAACATTAGTCCTGACTAGTATAGCAAATTGGTGAAGGATAATGCAAGCTCAAGTTCAGCATTATCAGGAGGGCTGCCTTATCCCCATCCCAGTTTTACACCAAAGGAGTCATACCGTCCTCTAAGGAGAGAGTCTAAGCATACATAGGATTTTTTAAAACCCAGTGACGTCCATATGGTATATTAACTTTCAACAGCCATTTTTAAAGGCTGATATAGCTGTTTGTAATGGTTCTCAATTCAAAAAAATAAGTGAGCTTAATTTCTTGTTGAGGAGGTCAGGATAACCCATTTCAAACAAAAACACATTTTCAATTGTGCACATAAGTATCACTCTCAACCCACACAACTGCTATTATAATACTATAAGTAGCACCATTTTAAACACATCCTAAGTTGTTTATTTTTTATTGAAATCATTAACCATTACTTAGAACTGAAGACCAGGATAACCCTTTTGCTCTTTAGAAAAGAGCAGTTTAATTGCCTAGTGTTTATTGCAGATAAGCAAGCAAAAAGATATGTATACTCACATCTTGGCAGAAACAAGCCATTCCAGAGGCTAGGAAAGAAGGTGTAAAATCTGAAAACTTATTGCCAACTAGTTCTCAAAAATGTCATACACTTGAATTAATAACCTGATTGGGGTCTCACACAAAAAGGTTTCAGTACTCAACATCAAGCAATACGTTTTATTGATAAAAGGCCAGCTTCGAGCCCTAAAACAAATTTATAACTGAGGACACAAGCCAACTTTAGTTAGGTACTTGAAAGCACTACAGAAATGTAAGGAACAGAGTCCTCTAGCTGTGAAACAGGAGATTAGTGCTCTATTAGCACCAGAACAGTGTTGTGATTAGAGTGCTAGATAGGGATGTGGGAGATCCAGGTTTTGGCCCCCACTGAGCCAGGGAATTCACTGGGCTTTCTTCAGTTGGCCACTTTCTTTCAGTATGATCTACCTCATAGGATTACTGTATTATAATAATTTATAAGCAGAGAGGAGCATCTTATTTGTCACTTCAAGCCCACAGTAGAACTGTTGCAGTATAAGTGTAACAAATAAATATTACTAACAAGGCTACAGAATGGTACAAAGAGTATGAAGCATTCCCTGGTTATAGTACTGTATACCCAATATCATGTACAGTACATAGGTTAAGATGTCTATGGTAACATGCTCCTAATTTGTATGGCTTTAAGAAAACTGCAATCTAGGATATCATGTATTATCACTCCATGCTCCCTCACAATTTCATTCTCTAAAGAGCTGATTATCCACTGAAGCAGAAATGCACTTAATTGCCAGAGCAATTCTTTACTGAACAAACAACGTGTGTGGGCTCATTATTTCCACCATTTTCCCATTTTCCAGAAAAGCTTTGTGGTTGTTGTTGTTAACTGTCATCAAGCTGACTTCAACTTATGGTGACCTTATGAGAGACCTCCAAGTCACCCTATGCTCAACAGCCCTGCTCTGGTCTTGCAGACACAGGACCATGACTTCCTTGATTGAGTCTATCCATCTGCAATTTGTTCGTCCTCTTTTTCTACTGCCTTCCACCTTACCAAGCATTATTCTACTCAAGACATGGCGAAAATATAACTATCCTACCCTAGTGGGAAACTGGTCACAGAATTATGGAGAGAGTACAAAGTTTGCTTAGAAGGAAGAAATGACATACAACTCTTCAAAGGTTGGGATCCAAACCATTGTTATTATGACCTTCAAAAACAGAATGTAAGAATGTCAATACTTCTTCTCTAGCTAAAGAGGGTTATTTTCTTTTCAAAGAAAATCACATTTATCATGACACCGACATATTCTCCTCCTATTCTTTGCTACAGGAAAGAGATTATGTTTTCATGATCTAAGGCAGGGATTTCACTGTGGATCAAGAGACACAGAAACGAACAACTGAAGTTCTCTGCCAAATTTTAGTGAGTCAGATGTTAATACATAAGATTTGCTTACCACTCTCAGTCTTCTGGATTTTTAAGTGCAGTATGTGTCTGTTTCAGGAAAGAAAACATATACATTCTGGAAAATTCAAACAAGCTAATATTTGTAATGGGCAATAACTTTTGTTGAGAATTTTTTAAAAACTCACAAGCATTTTTCAGCTCTCTCATTCTCTTAAGAGAAAAGATACTGTACTCTTCAAACTGTCTCACCAAATATATAATATATAAGAGCTGAAGGAGCAACACTGGGAGAATGGTTGGATCTAGACAAAGGAATGAAACAGATGGCCCTGAAGGGGCCATGTGACGCCGCCCCTGAGAGAGCCAGATCGGGGTTGCGACAACCACACACCACAGCCCCAATCCAGCTATTTATTAAAGCCTTTGGAGATTAATTATTTCTAAATGTAAATGTACGTGGTTTCAAAATGTTTTGACTTTTTAGCCTGTTTAAATTTAATCTTTTGAAATTATTTTTATTGCTTTAAATTTAAAATTGTTTTAAAATTCTTTCAAATAATTTTACTTACAGGCTGCCTTGAGAGCATGTCTTATAGAGCAGGATATAAATAATTTTAAGTATAAATAAATATGTTAACATATTAAATATTAAAGACAGAGTAATCCCAATATATTAGAATAGGTATGGGAACTGATCAGCCAGTTTAAACAGTGGATCCTTCTGTAAATCAAGCTGTCCCTGTCTTTTAACTTTTACTTTGAAACAAGATGCTTATTTTACATTTCATATTCCTATGTGCTTTTAATTGCTACTGAGAATTTCATTTCCTATTTCTGATACCACTATGGTGATTAGTAATTTTTCATTCATTTCTATTAACTCTAGCTCCTATTATATTTTCTGATAATCACCTGCCTTCTTAGCACTCTGGTTATCCAGCCACTGTGTTTCTGATACTTAGTCTTTATATTTATTCTTTATTCTTCCTTTGTAAATCAATCAGTCCACAGCTCCATTATGACACACCTAATCTTTCTCCAACATCCTGCCCCACTTCTACAAAATCCACTGGGATATGCAGCTGTTCAATCATTGGAAATGACAGTTACCCTTATTAGAAGACATTAAACAATTATGAAAGGAACAGTCACTGTACGACTAAGATGCAATATTTAGCAGTGAGTGGATTTTTTAAAAAGGAAGATGTTGCAATCATGGCAGGAAGAAATGGGAAAAACAAAAGAATATAGGCAGAAATATAAAAGGCGAACATACCAAATGGTAAACCCATGTATGGCAGACAGTAGATTGTGTTGAAGAATGCTGTATTTACTGGGACTTGAGCATCCATGGATCAGCCAATAATGGGGAATGCAATATATCAATATATATAGAGGATCATGTGATTCCCACCCATGCTTTAATTAAAATATGCTATGTCTTCCAGTTCTAACCTCCCCTCCTCTGTACAGGTTCCCAAAGTCATAGTTGAAAAACTTCCCTTTTCCCTCTTTGAAGATTATAAGACTCTCATCTCAGACCAGTAACGATGGAAAAATTATAGCTGTAATTAGTAGCTACAACTATTCATGATAGAATTATGTCAGCTTTGCTTGCCATTTTCCAACTCCACAGTATTTTTTTTTTGAGGCACAACAAATAGTACTATGCACTTTATTCAAAGTATAGTAAAACAACAGATTTGTAAATAATCAATCGGATATTTGCAGTTTTATTTTGACCCCTATCCAAACAATTCCTAACTTGAATTATTTTCTCTCTGAAATGCTGCATCATAACAAGGAAGATAAGCTGCAAAAAGAGCTACAAATGTCCTTATACAGTTGTCCTTCCCAATTTGTGGTCTTGCCATTCACATCCCTTGGTCTTTCGTGGATGGCAAGTTGGGAGGGTCATAATGGCGTGCATGCCTGAGGCACGCACACAGCACCGCACATGGGAGCACAACCCCATTGTAATCAATGGGGTTCCAATACTGATGATCTTCCTGATTCACGGGGTGTGTGTTTCTGGAACAGATCCCCCGTGAATCAGAAGGGACGACTGTACTGTTTCGTTTACCATATCCTTCTATACGCATGTCATTGTAACATCTCATTTATCATATTCTTCTTATTTACTCTTCTTCCTTGGGTCTCCACTCAGTGATTTGCCATCAGAGTACCAGCAAGAAAACTCCAGAGAATAAACACTAATAGACAACTGTATATTAATGTTTTGTAATCCTGTAAGCTATTTTGTATGGGTGGCACATACCCTGAGATGCAGGCTTTAAAAGCTTTAAATAAATTAAATTTCTACAATTAGATCTAAGACTAGCTTTAACAATCTGGAACAGCATTGAAACAATATGCTATTCACACTTACGAATACATATATTTATGTATAGTAGACAACTGCCAAGAAAGTCCAATGCAGTCACATTTGGCTCATCAGTAAATTTGGCAGGAATGGGATGAAAGTACAGATTCTCTAATGGATTGTCATCTGGTTAAAAACTGAAAGCTGAAAGTAGGAATTAATTAACAGTTCTTCCAATGGAAGGACGCTAGAAGAGAAATCTCCCAAGAATCCACAGCAAGACTGATACCTTTGAACTTGTTCATAACTGATCGAGATTTTATAAGGAAATAATGAGGATGCAAAGTTTGGTAATGAGTTATGCAAGATGATAACAATGAAAAGGGATATATCCAAATGAATCTCTCTTATATGAGGGAATAGGCATTAAAATGGCATATGTAGTTCAAATGTAAGTCTATAGTGTTGCATAGTGGCACAAAACAACCCATCTTAATACAGTACATACATTGATGGTGATGTACTAACTAGAAATCCTGGGATTATGGTGAATAGCTCAATAAAGAAATAAGTCCAGAAACCATCCTCCTGTTACTTATGTGCATGTACATGCATCTTGCATGGAAGTCTCTATTTGGTTGGTGCACCTGCCCTTGTGCTCTGTCCAAAAACATCCCAACATCCCACAGGTGCCAAACCCCTGGGGTTATTCATGGGGATGGGAGGGAGAGGAGAGGCAAATCAGACTATGAAGAGCCAGCTGCTCTGGGCTATAACCCAGCATGACATTGGAAAACACATTCTCATCTCCTCCCCATCCCAGTTGAGCTTGGATCAGGTGCTTCTCCATGATCTGAACCATCTCTCCCATTTCTCCCTTCCATCCAATAAGTGGGAATAGGAAGAGACTCTGCTGGGGCTTGAAAACTGCCAAGCAGTAAGAGGACATAGAACTGCACATACAGAGCAATGCCCAGATGTAAGATCTTGGCCAATATGTAGCAATAGTGAGAAAAATGAGTTCTATCTTAGGGAAAGCATTAAAAAATCAAATGAAAACAGCCACCCCATTATGAACAGTTTTGGTCATTTGGGCCTATAGGATTTAGGGAAAGAAGACAACGGAAGAATGACAGAAATGTATGAAATTACTCATGGTGTGAAAAGATTATTTGTTGTTTTGTGCCTTCAAGTCAACTCCAGTGTAAGGCAACTCTATCATCCATAGGGTTTTCTTGGCAAGATTTACTCAACAGATGTTTGCCACTGCCTTCTCTTAGACAGATAAAATATGCTTTGCCCAAGGTCACCCGGTGGGTTTCCATAACTCTGCAGGAATTTAAAGCCTTGTCTCCCAGAGTCATAGAATCACAGAGTTGTAAGAGATCTCAAGGGCCAGCCAGTCCAACCTCCTGCCATGCAGGAACTCACAAGCAAAGCACCCTTGGAGTTTAAAAAACTCCAAGGGAGGAGAATCCACCACACTACACTGTCAAACAGCTACAGGAAGTTCCCCCTAATGTTGAGATGGAATCTCTCTTCTTGTAGTTTGAATCCACTGCTCCATGTCCTAGTCTATGCAGCAGCAGAAAACAAGTTTGCTCCATCCTCCATACAACATCCTTTCAAATATTTAAACAGGGCTATCATATCACCTCCCAATGTACTCCTTAAGCTGCTCCTCATAGGACATGGTTTCCAGACTTTTCACCATTTTGGTCACCCTCTTCTGGATATGCTCCAGCTTGCCAACATCCTTTATGAATTGTGGTGCCCAGAACTGAATGTAATATTCCAGGTGAGGCTTGACCAATGTAGAATAAAGCCGTGCTATTATTTCCTTCGGTCCTATATTTCTATTGATGCAGTGTGGAATCGCATTTGCTTCTTAAGCTGCTGCTAGAGTCTAGCTGCCTCCTAGTCCAACACTCAAAGTATCACACAATGCTGGCTTTCTTTGTGAAAGTACGGGGGGGGGGGGGGGGGGGGGTATACTGTTTTTATCATCTCTTAATGCTAGCATCCAATGTCATCAATGAAGCTAATTATGATGGAAGATTCATGACTGATAAACCTTATGCCCTACATTGTAAAAATTGAATTTTCTTCCACAAGATATGGTGATGCCCAACAGTGTAAAGTAGCTTTAGAAGGTAATTAGACAATTCATGGAGTCAGGCTATCTATAGCAACTTATCAGTCCCGCCAGAATAAAAGGCAATCTCCTACTGAATACTATCACAGATAGACAACGGCAGGAGAGGTTTATTATACACATGGATGGGCTCTATTTAGAGAGGTCACAGGTATGAATTTAGAGGACCTAAGCAGAGCAACAGAGAATAAGGAGTCTTGGAGATATCTCATTCACAGGGTCACCATGAGTCAGGATTGACTCAAAAGTAGTTAACAACAACAAACTTTGCTTATTACTTTCCGTGTGAGAGAAGTTCCCCTTTAATTCCACAGTGCTGAACTGCTACAGATTAAGAATGGCTCTATCACATGATTTCTCTCAACACAGATCAGATGAAAGATTCCAATTCTGCATTTATATATATATAGCAGTTCCAAGCTTGGCTTCTAGGACTGATTTAAGGCAACAATGATTAAAATATGCAAAGTGCTTTACCCTGCCCTCAATTTTTTGTCATATTAAGATAAGAAAATTCACCCCAGTGGGTTTCCATGGCTGAGTGGGGATTCGAACCCTGGTCTTCAACAGCCTAGTACAATGATCAAACCAATTCACCATAGTAGCCACTTATTGCTGTACTTGCAGTTGATCAATGTCTTCTAGCTGAAATTAACTCATCTTTCCTTACTAATCTTTAACATTTGAAGAGCAAGTGAACACTTGGCAAAGATAGGAGAGATAGAAAAAAGAGGGCAGGTACAGATGGATGACAACATTTATTGGACAAATTGTAAGATGAGATTCCATACTTGAGGACAGCCCCAACCAGACAGTTTCCTGATGTGTTGGACTACTACCACATCTAAGCGCATTTGTACTATAAATTGTATTGATAGTTAAATTCTATTGTTAACCTTTATATAATGTGATTTTTTTAAAGCTGTATCTGTTTTAACCTTTGTAAGCCACCCTGGCTCCTTGATAGGAAAAAGGAAAGGTAATAATGATCATGATAATGAGCTTTGTAGTCAATCTGGGGAGGGGGAGAAATCCAAATTTGGGGAACACAACTTTAAAATAAGGAAAGAGCATTTTTGAAGATTTAAATAACAAGTTCATTAACATTAGTCTAAACAATTTCAGTTATTAGTAGTAGTGATAATGAATTAATTTCCTAACTTCTAATGTTAACATTATTGAATTAATTTACAAACCTAATATTCTAAGTTATGCCTGCGAGTTATTGTGGAAAAGCTTTAAGAGTAAAATCACTGTTATATCAAAAGTCCTGGTCAAATATTTTATGTGCCCTGACTTATGAGCAGATCAATAGTGCACATGTCAACTGTAGCGCTCCTAAGAATAAAATTGTCCCAACTTTTTAATAATTTTTCATGTAAATGATTTGAACCTTTATCTGAACTTGACAGAAGGCATGTTCTAGATGACTCACTTTTAACAGTAGTCTGCTGTATGTATTTCAATCTCTAAAATCAGATTAGTTAGCTTCCTCAAAGGAAGCAATTAAATATGGAACTTTATGTGAAACAATGATCAGATTCAAGCCTGCCAACAGCTCATTCAGATACCAATATAATGATCTCTCTCCCCACCTCTCTTTGATCAGCAAGGACATTCACAGAACAGAAGCCAGCTGCCTAAGGAAGCATAGTTCATCTTAAAAAAAAACCTGTCAAGCCTGCAGTCTACCAAGCAGGCACTGCAGTACATGAAGTGCTCAGTATTTTGCACTCCTTCCAGTGCAAAAAACAGGATAGTCAGGTATCTGCCAGGCCACAGCATGTGCCTTGGAAACCCAGGGCTGAAATTTTGACAGGAGTACCTCAAAACATAACACTGTGAAGATTTATGAGCCCTTAGCATGCCATGTAAAGACTGTGGACTCCAACTTATCTATAGCCAACAATCATTGCCCAATGAATATAGAAGCATCAAGCTACTGTCTGTTCGTATTCTTTAAAATGGCAGCAAACTTACTTTAGGAAACAGAGACAGCATAAATGGGAAGATACAATTTGTTACAGAATACAAACGCTGGCTAGCATTTTAGTTTGCTGGACTTATTATATATATCAAACTATTCCTTAAAGTACAGTAGTGATTAGGGTCTTTTATACATGTTGAAATATGGTCAAAGTAATATCCATCAACAGTAAACGAAGTCCCACAAGTCAAATTATTTTCCCCTTAATCCCTCCAGTTTTCTCCCTAGCTCATTATCAAGTCTTCTCAGCCCAACTATGGGATGAAAACTGATTTGATATAATCTAGTTATACAGTACTATGTCTCTTGGAACTGACCATGGTAGTGGTAAGGAGTGCAGTATTTCTATTCTACCTCTCAAACAAATTGTTGATGGATGATTACACTTAAAAAATAACACAACACATAATGAACACCAGGATAATGAGAGCCTCAGCCAGCAGCTATAATGAGATCTGCAATAAAACTGGTTTCTCTTAAACTCTAGTAAGGATAAAAAAGGATTTGACTGTTGCCTAAAAGCACTGAGGGTGGTGGCCTGTTGAAGTGAAATAGTAATCAATTCAAGAACCTGAGGTACACTGTGTGAGGTGCACTGAAGTCAATGAGGTATACTGAATTTCATGAGCAAAGAAAGGGGGGATAGATATGTCATCAAAAATAAAATAAAATCAGTATGGGATGGAGGAAAACTGTCACAAACATATTTGGTGTCCCAAGCACTACAAGAGGGACTGAGGGACAGGGAGAACCAAGTTTGTTCTTAGGGACATTTAATCCAAAATAAATGTTGATTTAAAAAAATTACTTTTGAATGAGTCTATATTTCTTTATTTTATAACTGATACCAAATCTTGCTCTGGTTAGCAAAAATATCTATGTAACTCTATGTTGGGGAAAATCATCAAAGAAAGGAATGGAGAAGGGGAAAAGGCAACTAAGCAGATAATCTGCTCTATGGAACTGAAAGAAGAAGAGTGTAATAGAAGATGACAGCATTCTTCCAGCAAATGCTTACCAAATGCAAGGAAACATTCTCATTAAAAAAATGCACAGCCTTTGTGTTTAAACTGCTCTTTCTTCAGCAGTATCCAAGTAGAATAAAAGATACTGTACTGATACTATTTTAGTCATGCCAGGGGAGAGGTAGGAGGAAAAAAAAAGAAAAAGAACAAATAAGAAGAGTATGCAAAACACTGGGTACTGAATGGGGAGAGGTGTGGTGGGAAACGGGATCGCAATGACAAGGCAGTTTATGCAGGTGGCAAATGGCTGATTACAAGCCTCCCTACCCAGATGCAACACAGGACAACTAAAAAGGGTTGCAGGAATAGGACAGACACTGGGAGTGAGCAAGGATGACCAAAAGCTTCTCCAGGGCAAAAGAGAGCATATATTATGATAGAGAGTCACTTGAGTTCCTGCAATATAGTCTCCTGGGTTTGTCCATTTGTTGTCACCTCTATGTCCACTCATCTCATTCTTGTAGGGGGCAATTTGTAGAAATTCCTTGGATCTACACTTGAGTGCTTCCAAAGGTGCTTAAAAACTAGTGCGGGATTTGATGACGTGTTCCTATGGTCTGAAGAGGAATTTCCCACTCTCTGGTTATTTTGTTTTGTTTTAAGTTTTTCACAGAATTACAGTGCTATAGTACAAAAGTGGCATTATCCTCTGGTATTCATAAGAGAGACAGCATGGTGCAATGGTTTGAGCACTGGATTATGACTGAAGGCCTGTGATTGAATCCCCGCTCAGCCATGGAAACCCACTAGGTGACCTTGGGCAGCTTCAGAGGAAGGCAAAGGCAACCCCCTCCAAACAAATCTTGCTAAGAAAACCCTGTGATAGGTCCATTTTAAGATTACCATACGTCAGAAACAACTTGAAGGCACAAAACAACAACCAGTTCATCCATGGTTGGGAAGGAAGTTCCTGAACACAAGATGTTAATACTGCTCATTTTTAAAAGTGCCAAAAGGGAGCACTGAGTACTTATTCAACAATATTTCCTGGAACCTGGAGAATACTTACTCTTAATGAGAAGGGAGAATTCAGCAAAGACCAAACAGGTCTGTTTTCATCCCTTGAAGCAGCCTCAGTATAAGCATCTGAGAAAATACATAGTGCTTCCCCTCCCAACATGGAGCTATCTCTAGCTTCCATCCCAAACACTGCTCAAATTAGAGGCAAAGGTTTTCAGGTTCTGTGGCATCTTTCATAAAGCAGCTTGGACATTCCCAACAATTCTCCTTTTCAATATGTAATATTGTGGAATAGCTGTACCTGAAGCCCAGCAATGTGTAGTAGTGGGAAACAACTGTATGGAATATAAGGAAACAAATCCTCAGTTGCCAAGCTGTCTATAAAAAAAATGAGACTGAATATGCAGTGGTAGCTGAAGGATCAAGAGAGAGATGGGGAGAGGAGGGAGCATAGGTACCTATGGTTAGAGGGTAGCTCATGCAGAGAGAATAACAGAACTGCATTCATTTATAGCCAAGTAAAGCAGTAGGTGCCAATGAGAAAAGAACTAATGGATTCCCAGCAGGAGTAGATTTTGGAAGGACAAAAGAAAAGCAGTAGTATAGAAATTCTATTTCACTGTATTTGGGAAAGAGAGTTATAATTTAAAAACATATGAAAGTGAATGAAACAACATTCTGGACAGAACAGGTTTGTAATAATTTGCACTGATGTTTCCAAGGAGATTTGTTGTTACTGTATGCCTTTAAGTCACTTCTAACTTATGGTGCCACTAAGGCGTTAAGGGTTTTCTTTGAAGAATTTGTTCAGAAGGGGTTTGCCCTTGCTTTCCTCTGAGACTGAGAGAGTGCAACTTGCCCAAGGTCACCCATTACATTTCCACGGTCAAGCCTGGTCTTCCAGTGTCTTAGTCCAACACTCAAACCACAACACCACACTGGCTCATCTAAAGCAGCATGAACAGGGATTATTCTGATCCATTTCATTTAACATTGTATTCCAATCTGTGACTATTTTATAATTCTTACATAAAACCCAAATGCAACACCAGACTGTCCAATGTGAACAGGCAGAATGCTACTGCAGCTTTTTGGGATTTCTGTCCCTTCAGTGTAAGGCTCTGCCCACCGATTACTTCCTGCCAAGCACAGCTGCAAGTATGCTGACGATGACTGGCCTGTTAATTGCTACCAATTGTCAGTTTCTGTGTCCATAGGAGAGCAAGGGTCCTTTGATTACTTGCTTACTCTCATAATTTTCCTTGTATTTCTACATTGAAATTATCTATAAAGAGCGATCTATTAAGAAATTAGAAATTAAAGCCACACACACACACAGGTTATGAAACAGAGCAATCATCAACACCAATGTAACTCTCTGCAAGAGTCAAAAAGGGGACAGAGCCTGTAAGCAGGAAGCTTTTAAATAACACTGAGTTGAGGGCTGCCGGGTAAAATACAGAACAGGGTCCCTGTCTCTTTAATAGTTATGCAGAAGAGGGAATTTCAGCAGATATTGCTTGTCAAACAGTTCTGTCCTACATTTCACCTGACAAGCCTAACTAATAGGGACCTTTGCTTGTGAACATAATAGAAGCATCTTGATCAGGGAGAAAGACATTAGATGGGAACACAGCACTACAGTAAGTGCTGCATTGAACCTCTATTTAATTCTGCTTCCTGCCAGATGTAGAAAAACAATGCTTTCCAGAAATAACCTTAGTAGAATCATAGAATCATAGTGTCAATCAGAAAGCCACTTTCCCTCCACAATTACTATTACTACCAACAAGAGAAGTTTGGATCACCATAAAGTATCACGAGGGGCATGTTTCATTGCACAATCTCTCTCTTCCTTCCCAAGGAGATTTTATATAAGCACCAGATAAATGAGGTTTTCATAATGGTCAAAATACCCTAAAGGCACCAGGTCCCATCTGATCTTGGAAGCTAAGCAGAGTCAGCTCTGGGTAGTACTTGCACGGGAAACCGCCAATGAATAGGCGAGGTGCAGTAGGTCTTTATTTCGGAGGAAGGAAGTGGTAAAAACATTTCGGATTGTTCCATGCTTAAGAAAACCCTGTGAAATTCATGGGGTTGTCATAAGTCAACAGGCAACTTAAAGTTAATAGTGTTAAGTACATGATGTCCAGTTTCCTTCTAGGCAGAAGAAGCCTCTTTCAGTCAGAGCTTAACTGGAATCAGATGCAACACCAGAATTTGCATTGTAACATCTGGGCTAAGACATGAAGTCTGTAAAGTTTAGGACAGCTATGAGTCTTGGTGCAGTGGCTTCTGTCCTTCACCAGCCAGTAGCCATTGCTACAAGTCTGGGTCACCACATTCACAAGGCAGGACTCAAAAAAGAATTAGAAATTGGGTGGGATAAATAAGAGACCAGATGGGAGTCAATAAACAGTATTTGCTTCACTCCCAGAGTATAAACAAACCACTCCACTCTATAACCACATTAGCTGAGCTCAGTTTTAACCATATGCGTACTGAAAGAAAGGAAAGATCCCAAGATTCATGAGCAGCAAAAACTGACACAGAATTGAGTGGCAGCGAGAAATAAGTTATTCCACATCAATTGAGGCATAATGCAACAATACTATCTTGTCTATGAAGAGAATTACAGCAGATCTCTCTTTTAATTTCAAAGCCCTAATCTGAAACCCCAAAACACTCTAAAACAAACTGTCTTCTCTGACACCTTCGGAGGCTGAATACTTGTATGGAGACTCTCTGAATGGTTGTCCCAAGTCCAAAACAGACTGCAGAAATAATCTAGTTTGAGACAGCTTTAACTGCCCTGGCTCAGTGCTAGGGAATTCTGGGAACTGTAGTTTTGTGAGACATTTAGCCTTCTCTGACAGAAAGCTCCGGTGCCACAATGAACTACAATCCCCAGGATTCCCTAGCACTGAGCCAGAGCTGTTAATGTGGTTTCAAGCTGGATTATTTCTGCACTGTACTTTGGATCCCAGTTGAGCTCAATTCCACAGTAAAATCACTTTAAAATCATGCAAATAAACCGCTATATATTTTACGAATTGAACATGTGGCTTTTTATATGTTGTTGTTGTTGTATGCCTTCAAGTTGCTTCTGACTTATGGTGACCCTAAAGCAACTCCTATCAAGAGGTTTTCTTGGCATGATTTGTTCAGAGGTGGTTTGCCACTGCCTTCCTTTGAGGCTGAGAGAGTGTGACTTGCCCAAGGTCACCCAGTGAGTTTCATGGCTGAGCTGGAAATTGAGCCCTAGCCTCCACAGTCATAGTCCAACACTCAAACACTATGCCAGGCTGACTACAACATTTTATTAACAGCTAGATGTTATGACCCTCTTCGAAGTGGACTTGTGGCATGACATTCTGCAACACTTGCTGAACTGAGCACTATTTGTGCCCTAATATTTGGACTAAAATGTGCGAGGCAAGGCCAGAAAGTTATTTTTGTTCTTTACAATATGTTCTGTCAACTTGATCTTTATGAGACAATTTGCATGTATCATTTGTTAAGAGTCCAGTGGAGAGCTAGAAAGAACAACCAGGACAGGAGCAACAAAGGGGGAACAGCCGATTCTTCAGAGCCACTGTACCAGGAACACTAGAGAAAGGGGGGGAGGGAAGGGAGTATTTTTGGGGAGGGGCACAAACCACAAAGAAAACAGCCACCTAATCTTAAATTCCAGAGAGGGCACCACTGAGAAGAAGAGACTAAGCTTAGATTTAATCTCAATCCCTTCCAGAAATGCTCTCCTATCTACCCCTAGTTTAGACTGCAAGGTGCTTAAGCAGAAAGGAACTGGTGTAGTGGTTTGAGCTTTGGACAACTCTGGAGATCAGGGTTTGAATCCTGGCTCAGCCTCAGAGGAAAGCCATGGTTTAAATATTTGAAGGGGTGTCATACTGAGGATGGAGCAAGCCTGTTTTTGCCGCTCCAGAGAATAGGACCTGCAGTGATACATTCAAACAAGAAAAGAGATTCCACCTAAACATTGGGAGGAACATCCTGACAGTAAAAGCTATTTGACAATGGGACACACTCCCTCGGAGTGTAATGGAGTCTCCTTCCTTGGAGGTCTTTAAACAGAGGCTGGATGGCCATCTGTCAAAAGGGATGCTTTGATTGAGAGTTCCTGCATGGCAGAATGGGGTTGGACTGGATCAGGGCCCTTGCGGTCTCTTCCAACTCTAGGATTCTATGAAGCCCCCTCTGAAGAAACTTGCTAAGAAAACCCTGATAGGGTCAGTTTGCCTCAGGGTTCAGAAGACTAAGGATGGGGAGGGCAGCTATGAAAGAACTAGAGAAGGTCCTAAAGAGTAAAGATATACAACTAAGCACAGAAGTTAAGTGTCCTGCAAGCCTCCTTGATTTCCTTTGTATTTGCTTTCTTTGCTGTCCAGCTTTCACATCCATAAGCAACTGCATATTCCCAATTACTGTACTGTATGGATGTGGCAGCTGGACAGCGAAGAAAGCAAATACAAAGAAAATCAATTCATTCAAGAAGCGGCAGTGCCATGGATAGCCAAGAAGACAAACCAATGGGTCCTGGAAAAGATCAAGCTTGAACTTTCAGTGGAAACCAAGATGGCTAAACTGAGGCTGTCATACTTTGGCCCCATCATGAGGAGGCATGAATCATGAGAAAAGACAATGTTAGGAAAGGCAGAGGGATGGAGAAAGAGAGGAAGGCAGTATGCCAGATGGATGGACTCTGTTAAGGAAGCCAGAGGACATGGATCCACAGGACCTGAGCAGAGCAACGGAGGAGGGCAGTGGGGGGTCTTGGAGGGGCCTCATCCACAGGGTCCCCATGCGCCAGAAAGGACCTGACTCATACTGTCACTACTGTTATTAAATTGTGAATTGTAAATGTTGCATTTTACATGTGGAGTGTTTCAATGTGCGTACATTTTATCTGTTCTTTTAAATTGATGTGTGTTTTAACTGATGTTGTTTCTTAACTGTTGTTGCCTCTCGCCTTGATCCATGGGGACAGATGGGTACAAAATTATTATTATTATTATGGCCATCTTTATTATTATTTAATCTATGGAGAGAGACAGGTAAGAAATGATTATTACTATTATTATTTGATCTATGGGGAGAGATGGGTAAGAAATAATAATAATAATAATTATATAATTTATCATCATCATCATTATTATTACATCAATTAAAACACTTCAGTCGAGACACACACACCACTTTCAAATTTAAATTTAAATAAATAAATATAAATATATAAATAAAAACACCACATCTTAAAAGGCAACATGTAAAAATTCATCAGTATATATATATATATATATATATAAAAACACCAGGCACACAACACTATCAGCAGCGTTCGAGGGCGCCCCTGAGCACGGGCAGAGTGCCTCTGAGCACGGGCAGAGTGCCGCCGCCGCCGCTCCCGTGTGCCCGACCTGTATTTCCTGAAGAGCTGGTCCGACTCTCGGAAGCCGTTGTTGAGGAGCATGTTGATGCCGGCCAGGGCCAGCTCCGAGTCCTCGGGGGGCTGCGGACCCTCGCCGCCGTCCAGCTCCGACCCGGCCATGGCTCCTTTCCCTCAGAGTCCCTCCGCTGCTCTGACCGTCCTCCTTCTGCTGCCGCCGCAAAGCCGCCACTGCGCATGCGTCGAACAAACCGGGCCCCGCGCATGCGCACTCCCGACGCCGACGCCACCATTTTGCCCTCACTCTCGCTTGGCTTATTATTATGGGCACCTTTTTTGGCCGTTGTTGGTTGCCTCAGTTCTCTTGGTGACGTCACGCGGGTCTAACTCTCTCAGCCTCAGAGGGGATGAAGGAAACCAAAGCCATAGGCTCTTGTGTGGCCATGGCACAGCTTTGACACAGTGTGGAATTCTGGGAATTGTGTAGTTTTTGCTGTCTAACTGGCACCCAGAGCTCTCTCAACCTCAGAGGAAGAAAAGGGCAAAAACCCCTCAAACAAATATTGCCAAGAAAAAAAATACACTTGTGATATGGTCCCCATCAGTCAGAAATGACTTGAAGCCACACAACAACAACAACAACAGATACACCTGTGATAGGGTCCCCATCACTCAGAAATGAAGCCACACAATGACAACAACAACAAATGCATTTAAATTATGTATTTAAAAGGACTGGAAGCTCGGGATTTTTAACACTGAGCGTTAAAACTCACTAAATATTGGGGTAAATTGCAGGGGTGGAGAAGAATTATGATGTATAAATTTGACTCTAGTATAATTACTTAATGTATTACCGATTATTATATTTATATTTTTACTCGTTCATTTTTTTAAATATTCTTTTTATTTAACCTTTTATATAGAGTTCTTATACAGAGCGTTATACATGTTTTGTTGTATTGTCTATTGCATTGTACTCATGTTCTTATACATTTTATTTAACCTTTTATGTAGAGTTGAGTTCTATTTAGCTTTGTGGTATTTTGAGATGGCCCTTGGGCCAATCAGTAGACGATTGATTGATTGATTGATTGATTGGCTGTTAAATACAGGGAACATCTCTTTCACACTGCACTATTAAAACACCTTGATACCACTTTAACTGCCTCCTTTGGAATCCTGGGATTTGCAGTTTTCTGAGATCTCTGGATGATAATTATAAACACCTCACCAAATTACAAATCCTAGTATGCCACAGAATGGAGCCATAGCAATAGTGTGGCATCAGAGTCCTATAATAGTCCTAACCATGAGGTTCAGCATCATTGAACACTTCCTGAGACCCACAACTTTTGAAGACAACCAATCTCTAGAATCTCCTGGTCCTGCTTCCCTTCTTCCTTGATGTTTGCCCATGTGCCCTCCTTCAATACTAATAATAATATTCATGTTAATTATTTAATGTTTTTAATTTGGCGCCTCCTTTGTATTAATATATATTATTTTATTATTATATTAAAAATAATATGTATTATTTTTACCTATTTTATCGATTGTACATACAGCGCTGTGTAAATTTACAGCGCTATATAAAGCATAATAATAATAAATACATGTCCAGAGCAAGGAGCACAGACACGTAATTGAATCCCAAACCACATCATTTATCACACAAATGTTTCATTTTTCCAAATTCAGAATTATATGTGTAATAAATGATGTGGTTCATAATTCAATTTTGCATCTGTGATCTTCCCTCTGGACACATTTTGGAGGAGGGCAAACAGACAAACCAGTATTATACGATTTGAGCTTTCTCCAGCTTCTGTTCCATGTAAGTAATGTAGGTTAGCCTTTAGATTAATGTATGCAATGTGTACAATATATGATTAATGTTTGCAATGTAATGTATGCAACGTAGGTTAACCTTTCGATAGACTTTCCAAGGTGCTGCTGGCAGATTATGTGCCATGAACATTTTAAAGTGGAGATCCTAAAGTTTAGTCATAAGGCATTTTATACAGGTTGCAGCTTTGCAACCAATTGGGAAAAGATTTTAGATGATACATACTGTCAGTTTAAAATTCTCTGAAGATAGAGGCTCCTCCCTCCATAACTGTCATCCTTTGCCCTGAGAGGGAGAGAATTAGGCTGGCCCAGCTCCATCAGGGCTAGCCTGAAGAAGAAGAGCCCTCCCTCCGGTCCATCTACCTTAGTCCAGGCCTCCGAGGGAGAGAAGAATGCTGGACCTGATCCCCTTCCCCCCCACCATTCCTTTCTTCTTTTGTGTCCTGTCTTTTCAGATTGTAAGCCTGAGGGCAGGGAACCATATATTATCACCTCTGTTGTAAGCCGCCCGGATTCCCAGTGATGGGGCAGCATATAAATAAATCCTATTATTATTATTATTATTATTATTATTATTATTAAAATTCAGCAAGAAAAAGTAGTGAGGGTTTTGTTCAAAGCTAATGGTTTGAGTGTTTGAACCTGGAGACCAAGGTTTGATTTCCAGCTTGGCCATGAAACCCACTGGATGACTTTAGGCAAGTCACATGCTCTCAGCCACAGAGGAAGGCAATGGCATCACTTTCTGTTCTGCTACTTAAAATGCTATTTATTTGCGCGCACACACACACCCCAAATCAATGATGCTAAAAATATTTCAAATATGCTTGCAATCAATGGCAGGGCATCATTTATGGTTGAACTGTATAACATCTAATCTGCAGTGGAGAATTTTCTCAGAATGTCTAAACATAGCTATATACTTCTAGTGAGCCAGGATACTGATAAAAATCTGGATAAGAGATCATCATCTTTCTATATATTGTCTGATGCTTAATTCATTAAGTAATCTTTCTATCACTTGTCCTCCACCATGCAAAAGGAGAAGAAGACAACTTTTACTCTAAAATCTGCCACCTGAAGTCATCTCCTTCAACTTGCCTAAAGCTAGAGTTCTCCCTAGATATACAGTCGGCCCTTCTTATATGCAGATTTTTATACACGGATTCAAGCATTAAAAAAATATAAATTTCAAATATCAAATCCTGATTTTTCATTTTTTATAAGGGACACCATTTTGCTATGTCATTATATTGAATGGGACTTGAGCATCCATGGATGCCCTCAAATCTGGGTATGAATTACATATAGATAGAGGCAACCTCTGAGAGATAGTGTGACTTACTGGTTTGAGTGTTTGACCCTGGAGACCAAGGTTTGATTTCCAGCTTGGCCATGAAACCCACTGGATGACTTTAGGCAAGTCACATGCTCTCAGCTGCAGAGGAAGGCAATGGCAAAACTCTGAACAACTCTTGGCAAGAAAACCCCATGATAAGTTTGCCTTATGCTCGCCACAAGTCAGAAATGACTTGAAGGCACACAACTACAACAACAAACCTGTGAGAGTCAGTGCAGTACAATGGATTTAGTGTTGGATTAGAATTCTGCTCCGTACATTTAATTCTGATGAGATCAGTTTGAGGACAGATTCTATAGATAGTCTAGTCTCATCCCTCTCCCCAGTCCTCATTTACATCAAGAGAGAGGGGGCTATACCAACAGCCAGCAATCTCCCAGTGTTATCTAGATTGTACAGCTCTGTCTGCTCCACCATCAGAGCAAAGAGAAATGTATTATTAAGTGTCAGGGACCACCCATATAATGATGAGATTTAGTCCAAAATTCTGGATGGCATCATCAACATATCTCAAAATGTCACCATTCTGTAAATGAAACTCAACAAAAGCAGAGTTTGCCCAAATGTAAGATACTGCACTTAGGGTGGAAAAATGAAATGCACAGATATAGGATGGGTGTCACCTGGCCGAATGAAACTACATGTGAAAGGGATCTGGGATTCCAAGTAGACCACAAATTGAACATGAGTCAACAGTGCGATGCGGTAGCTAACAAGGCCAATGCAATTTTAGGCTGCATCAATAGAAGTATAGCGTCTAGATCAAGGGAAGTAATAGTGCCACTATATTCTGCTCTGGTCAGGCCCCACCTGGAATATTGTGTCCTATTCTGGGCACCACAATTTAAAAAGGATGTGGAGAAACTGGAGCCTGTCCAAAGAAGGGTGACCAAAATGGTGAAGGTTCTGGAAACCATGCCCTATGAGGAACGACTTAGGGAGCCTGGAAATGTTTAGCCTGGAGAAGAGAAGGTTAAGAGGTGATATGATAGCCCTGTTTAAATATTTGAAGGGATGTCATATTAATGAGGGAGCAAGCTTGTTTTCTGTAGCTCCAGAGAACAGGACCTGGAGCAATGGATGCAAGGTACAAGAAAAGAGATTCCACCTCAACATTAGGAGGAACTTCCTGACAGTAAGGGCTGTTCGACAGTGGAACACACTCCCTTGGAGTGTAGTGGAGTTGCCTTCCTTAGAGGTCTTTAAACAGAGACTGGATGGCCATCTGTTGGGGATGCTTTGATTGAGATTTCCTGCATGGCAGGGGGTTTAATGGGATGGCCCTTGCAGTCTCTTCCAACTCTATGATTCTATGATTCTAAATGTAAAATAAAATAAAATAAAAATACTATGTCTACTGTATGGAACATTTCCCAGTACCAAGGACAGCAGACCAGTCCCTATTACCATGTATATCCACATGCTTATTGGAGTCAGGACAGGTCTGTTTGGTTTCAGCACTAATGCCATCCTATTTGCTGTACCTTTGTATGCTCCCTCTGCCTTAGTCCAATTGCATTCTGGATTTTGGAAGGAAACCAGAAAATTTGAGAGGGAGAAAAGTTATTTTTGAGATGTATGAATGATAACTTTTCTTGTGCAATTTTTTGTCCCTGTGTTCTGTTCTTGAATCAAGAGGTCAGCACACAATGATGTTTTCTTCCATTGCAGTAATTGCTTACTACTTATGAACAGAATTATTTCTGAATCATTACAGTCGTGCAAAGAGGAGGTTGAAAGGCATGATAATGAAATAACAAAATAATGAAATCAAGAGATACTAGAGTCTTTCAGTCCCTAAAGAACTCACTGAACTCAGTGGAATATAGTCCAAGCTGGTTATGCCTCACAAATTATAACCACATGAGGTATCCCAGATAAAAAATATCTTGTGTTCTTTTTAGGCTAGTAGCCAGTGGGCATATATTCTTTAAAAAGAAGTTGTTTTACTCATAAAATATTAAAAAGTGCAGCAAGAGGCAAAATTCAATAACAAGACAGTATTGGGGAGAGAGAAAATGAGAATAAAATGAAGTAACATTATTATTCTGGATGCATATTCTGAATATAAAGTTCCTCTGGCTAGATAAGTGAATATTCTTAAAACATCAGATCTCCATGTACCTAAATTGCCTTGTGAAATACAACATAAAGAAACCTGAAAACAGTATTTGTTTTGCTTTTTATGCATAAATGCATCCCAAGCATATACCTTAAAGCACTATCCTTTTAATGGAAATCCAAGCAAAGGTTCTACTCTTTAATTAACCAGTTTGTATCATATTGACATTTCCAGAGTAGCTTATTTCTTAAATGAATTAAAATAATACCAGACCTATAACACCCTTCCAGAGACTGAATTTCATTTCAGCTGCAATGTGACAAAAGTCTATTGAATTTGGTAGCGTTTTCTTGTAAACGTGTGTGGCAAAGCATTATTATTTGAATGGTTTAACTGGCCAGTTCTACATCCCAATCTGCCACCCTTGGATCATCACTTGTGTAGATTCTTGTTGAGCCTTCTGATTACCTGTGTTTAAGCAACAGCAACTATGCTATGATTTTCACATGCACTTGGGTATGCAGTCATATTGATGCAACAGCATATGGTCATATCTCTGTATCATTTATGGCAAGGGGACATTAAAGCAAAGAGTTAGCCTGTGGATGGGGATGATGGTATGGGTTTGAGGAGCTGCAGACTTCCAGATGTGGTTGGACAGGAATTTCCATCAGCCCCAAGCATCATAGCAAATGTAAGGCATTTTAGGAGATACAATCCAGGCATTTTTGAAGAGCCACAACATCGCATCCTTGAGTTAAAGTGTGCCAGGAGGCCCAGTGTAATTGAGGGATGAATGATTAGTAATGTTGGATTAGGAGTGAGGCAATCTGAGGATTCAAACCAGTGTTGCCTACAAGCCTCAAAGACATCCCCTGGAATGTTTTACCAAAATCTAAAATCCCCAGATTTCCCCAATATTTATCATTATCATTCAGTCAAAATCCCCAGAAATAAATTAATTAAATTCCCCAGATTCCAGGGAATTCCCCAGAAATTGGCAACACTGATTGAAACCCTCATTTAGCAGGGCAACCTGGATCACCTTGCTTCCTGAAAATGTTGTCTCCTCCCACTAAGACAAAATACATAGCATTTTGTCATGTGAGGCAGAAATCCCTCAAGTATCTTTCCCTCTCTCTGTGATAGTAGAAATACAGTGGTAAATAAGACAGTGATGGAAAGTTGCTAGTCTTCCAGATGTTTTAGATTACAATTCTCAAAATCTCTTTTTCATTTGTCACACACCATTCATTTTGAGAATTGAAGTCTAAAACTACTGAAAGATCAATGTTTCCTCATCCTTGAACTAACTTTTTAATGACTTTTAATTACACTGCAACCATGGTGCTTGAGGTGACTGCCTCATTCAGCCTAATGACAGGGTTGGTTCTGCCACTGAGTAACTTGTGTGCATAAAGCTATACTATAATTTAAAGTGTTTGGCTCTCAGTCATTCTATACAAAGGCACATGATCGCACAGTCAACAAACTTGGTGTGTTATCTAATGGACAGAAACAAATAATAGAGTGATGTTCTGGATCTAATCTGTCAGCTACTTCAGATGCCCCTCAAACAAATGTTTTTGTATTTGTTGCCCATTTGTGAACAGTTTTTGACCAAACATGATACTAACAGAGTGGCACACCTAATCTTTTCATGCAAAATCAGGACTAATCTGACTAGAGCTCATTGTCAGGGCTCTAGTCTTCTTCATCAGAGGTAGCCTCCCATGTGGCTCTTCTTCATTTGGACCACCAGACCCTCCAATTCCCCATATATAATCTCTCTCACTCATAGCATTTTGGTACTGTTTCATGCGTCTCAACAATGAAACAATAGCCGATCACTCACCAGCCCCATCCGCAGAAGTGACTTAGAATTATAGAGTTGGAAGAGACCACAAGGGCCATCCAGTCCTACCCCCTGCCATGCAGGAAATCTCAATCAAAGCATCCCAAAAGGTGCTGATCACCAATGCAGAAAAGTCAAATATGACCCTCTGAACCTTGGGGTGTGCCTACTCTGATCAATATCAACCTGAGCAACAATGGACAAATTGCAGCCACACTGCTGAATTAAGTAGTTTGACACCACTTTGTCATGGCTCTATCCTACAGAATCCTGGAAGTTGTAGTTTGGTGAGGCACCATTGCTCTCTGACAGACTAGGCTGAATACCTCACCACACTACAAATAGCAGGGTTCTGTAGGGCAGAGTCATGGCAGTTAAAGTGGTGTCAGACTGTGTTAATTCTGCAGTGTGGCTATGCACCCTTCAACAGACAAAACATGCACACCTAGAGCCTGTGCATCTAGTTAAGTGGTGCCTGTTTCTTGAGTATTGCATTTCAGGATCGGATCTGAAAGATTAAATTTCCTTTGGAAGAATGACCATTGAAGATTCACAATGACTTCATAATATCTGCATAATTTGTTTACTGAGATAGATACACATAATATATTGGGAAGCAGGCAAAAAAGGCAACCCAGCCATTATTCCTGCCTCACAACCCCATGAATCCTTCATCTTCAGCCAACTCAAACCAAACTTGATGGGAAAGGAAATTGTGTGTCATTGCTATTTTAATTAAAAAGCAGCCTTAAAAAAATGTAGTGGTGAATGGGAAAGCTGTGTTGTTTTCTACTTCCTTTCTCTCTTGCCATTTGTCAGCTAAAAATCCCAACCAACCTTTTTCTCAGAAAAGGAAAATGTTCTCTTGATGTACTGTTCCCAAAAGATAAGATAGCAAGAGCAAATTATTAAAGAAATATGTCAGAAAATTGGGAAATGGTCATTTTCATGCATCACTGCTTCTCTAGGCAGGGGCAAATCATCTTCCTGTCTAGCTTAAGTGTGTCAGCATTAAAGATCTGCACTTTCAATGTAAGCATGTACTGAACTGTACCTGAAACCACCGTTTCAGTTATAATGTTGTTGTTTTGTTCTAATACTTTCCCACTATGTGATAAGGCAATATTACCTATTTTTAGCACCTTGAGACTTCTTTCTTTCAGTTAGTCTCAAAGGATTCTACAGACTACCACGGCTATGTCTTTGAATATTACCTATTTTTGTATGTGTTCTCTGTGCTAATAATTTTTTTTATTTTTTTTTTTACAAAAAGCTTACTAAACTGTACCTAAATCAATCCAAATTTTTGAAATATTTCCTTGGCCAAAAACAAGTTCACACTGGACACCATCAATGTTAAGTGTGAGCTATGACAAGTCTGTGAAATTCCTTTAACAGGTGAGATCATCCTCATACATTTAGGCATGACAGAAACTCTTATAGGTCAGGGTGGGACAAATGCAGCCTTCCAGATATTGTTGGACTGCAAATCCCATCAGCTCTAGCCAATATAGCCAATGCTGAGGAACTATGGCAGTTGCAGTCTAACAATCTCTGGAGGGCCACACTTCACACCTCCTGATATACAGTATGCAAGCAAATGCACAATTTTTTAAAAACAACAGGGACCCTTCTAAGAGCCTGGCATAGGATTGTCACAAGTCTGCCTTTTTCATGATCAAGGAGTTAGAAGGTGGGGAGGCTGCCACTGAATGATGGTCTGTTTCTTCTTGACTTTCTTGTAAGTTGTTGAGCTTTAATTCTTAATTCTCATTTTTGAACAAAGTATATTCTTGAGGACTGTGCCTTGGACAACACTCTTGTCACCTTTCATTTATATCTCCCTTTTAGCCCCTCACTGACCTCAATGACTGTTGGAGTTACTGTTTTTAGTCGCTCTGGGCTTCACTTGCAGACCAACCAAAAACAAACTGATCTGGGTTTCTTTCAGAAGGAGCAGGTGCCTGTCCTTTCACGAAAGCTAGAGAATAACCCTAAAATTTATTTAGAACAAATTACAAATGTGGCACTGGATTTCTATAATTAGAATGTACATTATGTATTTATTTCAGCTGCATGCAGCTGCATGGGGCTATCATTTAATCAGGCACATAGCAATGGGAGGTGGGATGTGTGGTTAACCTTTTCCCATTCTACTTTCCCCGATGTCCCTTTCAAACATCTCCCTCTCACATACAAACTCTCGCACATAACTTCTGTCTGCTTCACAATGGATGGAGTATTCATTGATGGAGTGAGGTATACATGAATGCAAGGTGACGCAATGTCACAACCACATAGAAGGGCAAGGCACCGTAGAATGTAGGACATTCAAGAAAACTGTAGGACATTACTAAATAAAAACTAAAAACACTGATATAAAAATAAATAAATGCTTCTTAGTCATGCTCAAAATGAAGGACATTTTGGAATTCCTCCTGGACAGAAAGCTGAAATGTAGGGCATGTCTAGGAAAAGGAGGATGTCTGGTCACCCTGAGATAAATGTGACTTATGAAGCTTCTAAGGCTGGGAAGAATTTCATTTGAGAAAACACCATGGGAAGAAGGGGAGTAAATGGTCATTCTCTTTCTCTCCTACATGCACAAATGCATACACAGTTCCTCCAATGAAGCAGTTCTGAACTAAATAAATAAAACTACTACAAATACTGCTCCTGGACTTCCTGTTTCATGCTGACTAGTTGGGCCCTAATATATTATATGTACATGTCTTTGACTGTAGAAAGAGACCCCCCTTCTATTGATGAGAATGTTTTTTTTTAATACAGTATTTCTCTTACAGATAACCTCTGGGAAATAGCATTTTTGAGTGTGAAACGTTTTCTTGCATATGTTTAGGAAAATAACTAAGCATGGTGTATAATTTAGGGGAGGGACTGATGCCAGCCTTCATTTCCCTTTGTAAACCCAAACTGTGAAAGATTCTTCCTCAGTTAAATGTATGAACTGTGTGCATTCAAGCATAATAATTTTCATGAACATTCAAGTGCGAGCATTATCCACAGACAACAGCTGTGTTGTGATTGTTAAAATCTTAGGAAAGCTTTAGTTACAGACCTTGTTCATGCTCAGACACTGGAAGCTAGGATCTAATCTGCACTGAAGAATTAATGCAGCTTGACACTGCTTTAACTGCCATGGCTCAATGCTGTGGAATCCTGTGATTTGTAGTTTGTTGTGGCACCAGAGGTCTCTGGCAGAGAAGGCTAAGCATTTCACAAAACTTTAAATCCCATAATTCTATAGCATTGAGCCATGGCAGTTATTACAGTGTGAAACTGCACAATTTCTACAGTGCAGATTAGACCTGGGTTGCATGTCCCTAAAGTCTTTTGATATTCAGGTGGTGTTTTTTTTCAAGGGAAGATAGGTATATGAGATCAGTATTGGGAATGAACATGAAAAAGGATGACTTAGGCCTTACCTGGGTGTCTGTCTGCTGAAGATCTTCCAACTGTTTTCTTACATATATGAACACTTTTTTTTCCTTTTCAAGAGAAAAGTGTCCAGATGCAGGGTGTGTTTGGGGAGAAAACTGCTGAAAGGAAAGGGTTTAAACAGCCTCTTTTTAGTGGTCCCATAAACTCCATCCAGATGGCCCGAGGAACCAGAACAGCCCCTATTAAGGGTTAGAGTGATACCTGCTAAGTGTCCTGGGGAACTTTGGTTGAAAATCAGAAATATGTATGCAGCCCTTACTAAACTACACAGCCCTTGGTTACAATGGAGAATTCTGTTGTAACACCAGCCTTGTAGTAAAATTCAGCTGCCAGTTGATTTCATTTTGGTACCAGAATTGGGGTGTGTATCATCTTTTCATCTGCCTTAGGTAACAGAACTCTTTTTAGTGGTCCCAGAAACTCCATCCAGATGGCCCAAGGAACCAGAACAGCCCCTATTAAGGGTTAGAGTGATACCTCCTACGTGTCCTGGGGACCTTTGGTTGCAAATCTTGTTTCACTTGGTAAGTGCCCTGGAGGATATACCAGTGACTCAGGAGAGCAAGCAAAGAGGAAACCAAGCCATTATCAGGGTAAAATGGTATGGCCAATGCAGTCCAGGATCTGAGTGCAAAAAGCAGTCCAAGAAGGGTCATAAGAGAAGCAGGAAGTCACTGAAGGGAAGAGACAAATAACCCAAAGCTCAAAAAACAAAAGTGTCTATGATTACGGATCGCCTCCATTTGACCCTCGTATGGCTTGCTTACGACAGCCAAGCAGAGATAGTTTTGTTGCCTTGCATCAAAAGAGATGGCCTTGGCTGTGCTAATTTATAGCCAGCCGTAAATCAGCACAGCCAGGCTCATTAGCCCACTTGTCCTTTTTAAAGAACACCACTGCAGGTCCTGCTCTTTTGCCACCACCATTTTAATCTCTGACATTCAGATGGGTTCAGTATCTCTGCCTCCTCTTCAGGATCCACATGAGTTAATGGTCCATGTTCCATCTCCAAGGCAGGGTTACCAACAACCTCTGGCTCTGACTGGGGCTTAGTACATGGGTTTTCCTCTTCCCCTTCTTCATCAAAGGAGGCCTCCTCCACTCAGCCCTGCCCTGGCATGACCTAATGAAATGTTTACCAATGGATGTTGTAATTAAACAGAGAGCTTAATATTCAAACAATTTAAGGTTGTGTCCACAAGGAAAATATTCAGTGAGAAAACACTGAAGAAACACCTGCCACCCACCCTCGCTTTTGTATCTGTACTCTCTGAGGCCAGGTAGCCGTAGCCTTACCCTTCCCTTAGCACAGAAGAAGCAGGCAATAAAATGCATGCTATAGTGCAGGAGACATCATGCTGACCATCCAAAGTAAAGCTACATGTTAAAGTGGGGGAGGTAGATGGAAACCTCATGATCTTTGATTATCTAGTCAATGATTATAAATTACTTGGGGGCTCCTGGCAGCAGGCATGAGTCTGCGAGGTGATGGAATTAAGTGGAATTAGGAGGCAGTGTGATAATTTTCTGTGCTGATAATAAAATGACACTGAACTTGAAGAACTGGATGCATGCAGCAAGTTTGTAAAAGGATCAAGTTCCATTGCCTCTGTTTGGAGCCCAGCAATGTCACCTCCAGTGCTTTATCTCTTTCTTTCATGGCATTTGCTATGTACTGAATATGTAGAAGGGAAGAGCAGTAGTTTGTGGATTGTATGGGTAACTCTGCATGTCCCACCACTGTCATCACACGTGACAACCCCTTTCTGACCTCATCTAAACTGCTGTAACCTTCTCTGAACACCCAGCTTAAATAGCTACTCTTACCTCTTCTAACAATCACTGTTGTGACTCTTTTTTGTATGGATCCCTTTCCAATCCCCACATTAGTTACCAAAGATAGCAATCGCGGTTGTACATCTTCTGCCACTGTCTAACATGCTCCAACAGGTTTCTTATCTCAGGTGGTCTCTTATCTCACCACCACAGATACCATTGTGCCTAACCTTATCAATAACCCAATCTCAGCATAACAATCCCAAAAGGTGTGTATGTATAAATGAATTTATTGAACAGAAGAAAATGAAACCATTCACAAGTATTTGTTGTTCAAATGCATGTGGCTACAATACAGTGCTTTAGCTCAGTTGTTATCATTACTTACTGTATATACTCATGTATAAGACTAGAAATTTTGGTCAAAAAATTGACCTCCAAAAACTGAGTCAACTTATTCATGGGTCAATGTTAATACTACACAGAGAGAGAGAGAGAGAGAGAGAGAGAGAGAGAGAGTCAGTAATCTCCTTTCTCTGAGTAGACTGGGGGGGGGGGACAAATGCTTTGTCTGTCCAGGGAGCACTAAGCACCAACCCCTTCTAATGTCATCCACTTAGGCTTTAGTGTGAACATTAACAGTTATGCCTGCTGGAATTTTGTAAATTTTTGTCATCATTTTCCTTTGCTTCATCTTTTGGATCAGTGATTTCCAAACTCTGGTCCTCCGGGTGTTTTGTACTTCCGCTCCCAGAAGTCTCAGCCATTTTGGTAATGGTCTTTGATTTGGGGAGCTGAAGTCCAAAACACCTGGAAGGCCAGAGTTTGGGAATCACTGCTTTAGATCTTTTGTTACATACCCCTAATTTTTACTCAGGGTTTGGGAATCACTGTTTTAGATACTTTTTTTTTTAACATTAAACACCTTATAGGAAATAATAGGCAAGTGGGGATTTTTCTTGCTTGCACCTACTGTAACTACTTAAAATGTATGGTTATATTCTGGTTTAATTAGTTCCAGAACACACTTTGAAATTAATTTGGGGAGGCCAGGACAAATGGCCAGCTTAGAGTGAGATCTCCTCCCATTTTACAATAGTTAGAACCTCTTAGCAGATTACTACGCACCACTTTAAAACCATTAGACCAGAAAAAAGCTGATTTGGTGATACTTATTCAGAGACAACAAGGTCTCTGAAACTGACTGCTCTGTCTCCAACCAGTAGCTGCTGTGTCCCTTTTAATTGACAGGGAAACCCATCAATGACCTTTCAGTGACACATGTCCCTCTTCCAAAATGTCACTGCCATGATAGCTGCAAGATTGACAGTCACATGATGTCGGTGTCTCCTTCTCTCCCCTGTGCCCTCTCCCTTCATCATTCCCAAGCACCCCGATTGATTGATTGATTGATTATTTATTTATTTATTTATACCTTTTACTTTCAAACATAACCTGCAGGAGTAGAGCTCCAAACTTGTGTGGAAAAAATAAAAATAAAAAACCCAAAGGGCATGCTGGGTAGGGCAGATAGTAGGAAGGCCGGGGGGAAGGGAGAGGCAGGGTGACCAGATGTCCTAACTGTAAAGGAGGACAAGGCGCCGCAAATTGTAGGACATTCAAGAAAAAACGTAGAACATTACCAAGCAAAAGCTGACAACACTCATTTAAATATAAATTCGTGCTTCTTAGTCATGCTCCAAATGGAGGACATTTTGAAATTCCTCTTGGACAGAAGATTGAAATGGAGGACATGTCCTGAAAAAGGAGGATATCTGGTAACGCTGGGAAGAGAGTGCGATGGGAGCAACAGCCCCAGTGGCATAATTCAGAAGAATCTTGCATGAGATGTGTGCCATCAAGTCATTTCCAATTTATGGTAACCCTATAATGGGTTTTTCTTGGCAAGATTTGTTCAGAGGAGATTTGCCATTGACTTCCCCTGAGGCTGAGAGAGTATAATTTGACTAATGTCATCCAGTGGGTTTCATGGCCAAGCTGGGAATCAAACCCTGGTCTCCAGTATCCTAGGCCAATGCTCAAACCACTACACTCTCTTACAGGACTTTATAACCCCTAAGTCAGCTTCAATGGTAGCCTCTTTCCCTGCCCCCTGGTTTACAAGACCTGTAGAGGCCATTCCAGTGCCCTACCCTTCACCAAAAGAGTGCCAAGGATGTACGCTGATGCCACCACCATCACCTGCCAAATGGTAGCCTATTTCAAGATATCACCTCAAGCCAATCATCAGTAACCTTCAGATACAGTAAGGGGCAGGCAAAAAATAAAATAAAAAAGCCAGGTAAAGGGCCTCAAAGCTACCAGTAAACTCACACTGCACCGAGGGTAGGAGGGTGGGCCACACTGCAATGGTCCAAAGAGGCACATGGGAGGGTAGCTACCTTAAATAGCCTACCATCTTAGCTCCACCATGTGCCATGTTCAGGTACCCCATGCCCCATACTCAGGCGTGTTATAGACGGCCCAGAAGGGGCCGTCTCGCGCCGCCGCCGGTTGCAGCGTCCGGGAACTGCAGCAGCCAAACGGCGCGGTTCCTGGACACTGCAAAGAAGGAGCGCGATTTTCGCACTCCTTCCTGCAGTCTGGAAGAGATGCCGCAAGTGCCAAAGCGCGCACTCGCAGCATCACTTCCACTGCACAACGTGCGGACGCAGTGTCCGCTACGTCAAAATGGCGGCGCCCATCTGTATGCGGCGGCGCCATTTTGACGTAGTCATTACACGAGAGGGGCAAGGTGCGTCAGGAAGCGCCGCCCCTTGCGCATGATGACGGTGCCTCATGGGCCCATCTGTAACGCGCCACAGCCTCCCGGTCCCTGACCATGGAGGCCATCAAAAGAGTACCCTCCTCTGCACCGCCTGTCGCTGTACTGGTCCAGGTACTTATTCTAAGAGGAAGAGCCAAAGAGAACTGTGTTAAACAATCTGGAAGATATACCTTTGAAAGACAATACCATCAAGCTGTTGAAAGAGAGATGTACATTTGGTAGGCAAACTTTTTCAAATGCCTGTGAGTTTGCATTGTTCTTTTCACCCCTGCCAGGCCTTTCATTGTCATGAATTACTGGATCAATGCAATTACTAAAAGAGGCAGGTTGTCAACATGCTACATTTGGACAAATGAGTAATAATAATAATATACTGTATTCAGAGAAAGATGAAAGGGAGGATGTGGTACTCAGGAATGGAAATAAGATATGCTTCCTTTAATATGGTTGACTAACAATAAAGCTTAAAGAATGTGCAGACACTATTAACAGCATTTCTTGTCAGTGTCACTGAACTGTCATGCAAAGTTGTCTTCACCAGATTAGTCGAGCAGCTCTCATGATGATGCTATTAAAACAGGTACATTAGCAGCATGTCATCCCATATAAGCACCTGTTTAGATTCAAAAGTTGCTTTTTGCCAGAGGCTCAGAGAGGATTATAATAATATGGCATCCATCACTAAATTACATAGCTTAAAGAGCCAGATGCTCATCAGATCATCACTTGGCAGCATTGTCCAGCAGGTGTAGGTCCCTCGTGCCAAAATTTCAATCTAAATTAAACAAAGATCTCTTATGGTAGGGTGAGGAACCTTTTGTCCTCCAGATCTTTCAGACTACAGTTCCTATAATTGCTTATTGCTGGACATGCTGCCTGACTGGGGCTTTTGGGTGTCGAAGTCTAAAACAGCTGGAGTGCCCAAAGTCCTTGTCTCCTTGTCACCTTCCCTTATGTGGCAGCTGTATGTGGCACAGCTGTGCTACTATGATGACTCACTATGGCAAAACCCTATATGCATTTCTAATTTTCCTAGCTCTCATTCATGCTATGAAATAAACACTACTAAGCTAATCCAGTTGAGACCCCTTTAACTGCCCTGGCTCAGTGCTAGGGGATTCTGGGGACTATGGTTTTGTGAGACATTTAGACTTCTCTGTCAGAGAGCTCTGGTGCCCCAATAAACCACAGTTCTCCAGCACCGAGCCAGGGCAGTTAAAGCAATCTCAAACTGGTTTATTTCTGCAGTGTGTTCCAGTTATGTTATCAAAGTGGTTTGTCAACTAGCTCTGGTTTCTTGTAGCCTGTGGAGAAGACTTGTGCTTCATCTGTTTTTACAAACAGAAGTAGCAAAATACAGAAGTGAAGACTTTTTTTTAAAAAAAATACTAGGTTAGATAATTACTAGTCGGCCTCCCCTTATCCACAGACTTTTTATCCACAGATTCAAGCATCTATGGCTTGAAAATATTCCAAAAAAGTATAAATTTCAAATAGCAAACCTTGATTTTCTATTTTATATAAGGCACACCATTTTACCATGCCATTGTATTTAATGGGATTTGAGCATCCACGGATTTTGTTATCCACGGGGGATCTTGGAACCAAACCCCAGTGGATAACAAGGGCCCACTGTAGTTGCAGCTGCAATTAAGTACTAGTTTAATGGTGCAGGGGCTGGAGGCTATGATGTCAGTGAGGGCTATGTATCCTGTCTGGATTTTAGTCCAGCCATAAAAAGGCTATTCAAGTTGCTGAACCTATTTGGGATAATAAAATTCAGAACCTTGGATAACACACTTCCACTTGTTTTCCCTATTTGAGGAACCAGATGCTTCTTTGTGTATTATAGAAATCAAGAACAGGGAGAGTTAGAAAGCAAAGAAAAAATGGTAGGTTACCACTGTTTCACTATTAGTTCCTGTTTCCTATCTACCACCATTGTGTATATGCATAATGAAAATATGTTGTGTCCTGCCATGATCAGAGAAGCATATGGGAGGTAATTGTGACAGAGGGCCAAGCTGCTCCTTGGCTCCAGAGGTTCCTGTCAAGTGAGGCCGGGCACAGTCCATCTTCTGCTGACAGGCAAAGATGTTTTTATGCAACAGGTCTGGGGGCTTCAATTCAATTCCTTTTTTACTTATGTGCATTTTAATTAATTGAATAACTTTTAATGTTTTAATTTATTTTTTCCACTTACGTTGTATCTTGTTTTATATATTAGTGAAATCAGCTGCCTTGGCTGCTATTTCTACTGGAAAATTGATATATAAATTAAATAAACAAATGCCAACACTTTGGAAAGTACTGGGAGAATAAAGATATGATGTGTGAACAGTATGCTCTATAATCCAAACTAAAGGGCAAAGTATAATTATTTTCTGTCTACAAACATGCATGTGATTTCCAACATAAAGAAGACTACCCTATATACTCGTGTACAAGTTGACCTCATGTATAAGTCGAGGGAAGGTTTCAGGGTCAAAATCCTGGATTTTGATATGACCCGTGGATACGTCAAGGGTAAAGCTTAAGGGGCTATAAGGAAGGATGGAAAGGGGGAAATACCACTCCCGTCCCTCCTTCTCCTTCTCTGGACCTCTCCCAATGGATTCCCAGGTGCTGGAGGAGAGGTTTTAACATCAGATTGAGAAAGGAAGCAAGTGGATTTAAATGGAGAGTTGTTTCCATAGGAAGCCAGGTCTTGCAAAATGGACTGGAGACAGAAGCAAATGGTTTTAAATTGAGAGTTTTTTCCATAGAAAGCAAGGTCTTACAAAAGGGACTGGAGATATGGTTTTAAATGGAAAGTTCTTTTGATAGGAAGCCAGGTCTTGCAAAAGGGACCAGAGAGAAGCAAGTGGATTTAAATGGAGAGGTTTTTTCCCCATAGGAAGCCAGGGCTTACAAAACAGAGCAGAGAAAGAAGCAAGTGATTTAAATGGAAATGTTTTCCCTAGGAAGCCAGGGTTTCCAAAATGGTTCAGAGAGAGAAGCAAGTGGATTTAAATAGGGAGTTTTTCCGATAGGAAGAAAAGGCTTGCAAAACAGACCAGAGGGGGAAGGAATTGGTGTTCAATGGAGATTGGGGCATCAGGTTTGCTTGCTTTAGGACTTTCTAAGCACTACTGATGTATTGACTCTTATATTAGTCTACCCAAAATTTTAGGGGCAATTTTGGGGCAGAGATTTCTCAACTTATAGTCAAGTATATAGGGTATATAATCAAAGTAATATATATGCTATTAGGTAGCTGGTTGATGCGTTATTGGTGAAGAATATCTTTATGACAATAACAAGAAAATAATAAATACAATAAATACAGCCACTGGAAAAGTTGCTGCATTTTTCATATGACCATTATTGTCATATTCTGGAGTGAGACATTGTTCAGGAGTGGGCAACTTTGTGGAGTACAAGGGCCCCCACAGTCAGCTGCACTTCTCCATGAAAATAAGGATAAATGGCAACAGGTGTTACTTCTCTTTTTGCTTTCAGCTGATTCTTGCAAGGTTTTTTTTTCCTTCTGTTTTTTTTTCTCCTGAGGGTTTTTTGTGGTCCACCATATCTAATTCTGAGCTATGTTCAACCCCCAGTTTTGGTGTGTGTGTGTATGCATGAAGTTCATGGGGGTCTGCACAAGGCTTTGATGGGCCACAAAAAGACCCTGGAAGACTGCATACAGCCTGTGAGATTTGTACAAAATACACATATATACATTTAGAGTGAAAGCCCAAAGTAGAGGAAATATTGTTCCTCCATATTTTGTGATTTTTGAGAGGTAACTTTCAAATATGTTTAATTTCTATGGAAATAAACTATAGACACAATTGATTAGGAATATCTCCTGCACAATGTATTCTCCACAAGAAACATGAGAGAATAGGCTTGCTAGTAGAAAGGCTATTAGAATCTTAACCTTACTTGTAACTAGATAAGCTTATTTTTAAGAGTTTCAGTCTGGGCTAAGAACCTTCTTATGCTAACATTAATCTTTCCAGTAACTGTACTGATACACTGTTATAGGACTCACCTATAAGCATTTAACAGGATCCTGAGCATCATGCTTCCAACCACAAATGCAAAGACAACCTCCCCCACATAAGTAAGAAAATGTTGTCATGGACTCAGAGGGATAATAGTGGCCATTATGTCTTCTTATATTTTTATTGATGTCTTCCTTCTTTGGGGATTGTGCCAGTGTTCAGCAATGCTTTAATGACACTAGACTAGTATAAAATGGTTGACCACAGAGTTATTGAGCCAGTTTGTTGAATGTCATAGTGAGCAGTTTAAAAAATCAGTAATGGGTACATCGTAACTACTTGCTTCTGTGAGATGTTTCTGGACTGGTGTTTCTAAAGTAAGTTTTTTCAGTGTAAGGCAACAAAAGGAAGGAAACCCTGAAAAAAAATTACAGGATAAACTGTTAAATAATTCTTTAAGCAGACTTGTTGTATTTTTAAAAAATTCTGACTGCAGGTCTTGCAATCAGGCTGAGACAGTAAAAGAATCAAAACAAGCAATGTACCATTTATTCTTCTGTTATGATTCAGGAACAACTCATGCATATTACATCTTCTGAACAGAGATATAGTGGGTCTAAAATCATTTTCTTTAACCAGTCAAGCTTTTTGATTAAAGCTGATGAAAAGCTGATAAAAATCTTGCTGTGTGAGGGTCCAATAAGTGTATAGAATTGTTTAAAAGCAAGTTGCATTTATTTGTTCTTAGAAATCTTAGAACTGTGACCCCTGGGATTTCACTCTTTTTAAAGTGCTTCATACTGATTTTATATTATTTCTGTCAATTATGTAATGCACATGTCAGTATAAAAGAAGTGGTTCATTGCCCCAACATCATTTTCTATTTTCATAAAATTCTGTCTACAGGTCAGATGCTTCTTCCAATTCAAACATTTTTATAGTTCCAATTTGGGTATTCTTGCCATGTCAAGAGCCTCAGGGCTTGGCTGTTATGTCAATGCAATTGCTCTGGTTGTATATCACTGTAACTGAGCAGAATTTCACCAGATAATATTATATACAAGACCCTTCTGTATTTCACATGGCTCTATCATACAAAATGAGCGGTACAAAGAAAAAAGGAAATTATTTCATAAAGCATCTAACAATGGCAACGAAGTCTATATTTCTGGGGAAAAAATATACATCTTTAAACCTTGTGTACACAAATGGCAAGAATTACAAAGAGATGAGAAGAAATAAAACCATATTGAGGCATTTCATACAGTACATTAGGAGATTTTACCCTGAGAAGATACATGTGAAATGGTTAATTAACAGGGCACCCTTGCAAGCTGACAACACCATGAATGTCTGAAATTTTGCTTATTAAGACAGGTTTGTCATTGATTTTAACATCCTTCAGACAGCCAAGAAACATATCCTGAACAGGAAGCCATGCTGTTTCCAAGTTCACTGTAAAGAGAAAGAATAAAGATAGGCTAAATACATGTTAGAAGGTTGATATATAATTGTAAAAAGCCAAATTCTGTTTCTGAGATACATAATTCACTATTTCTTTGTCAAGGGAAAGTTGCCTAAAACATAAGATTTATATTCCCACTTATAAGAAATCTCAGGTCTTTTCCTTTTAGCTACTAAAATTATTTTGAATATATCCATTATTTGAAAGCAACCTTAACATTTTAAATAGGTTCTCTGTGATCCTATTATTTATGGGAGCATCTTTATTCATGCACACATCCTTCCCTCTTATATGCACAATAAATGGACCCTGCCTTTTTTCCTTGTGTAGAACAGAACAATACATAAGGAACAATATTAGCTGTGCCTTCTTAATCCAGAAGAAATGTAACCATGCATTCAGTATTAGCTCTGCTCAGATGTTTGGTATTGACATGAAGACTGAACATTTCAAGAATATGCAGGTTAGCATCATGTCCTAGGCACCAGTGCACTTGCTCAGCCATGTTGCTTGGTCAAGGAGGTCTATGCACACTGCTATAGATGCCTATATGTAAGGCATGCCTGTGAGATGGAACCTAAATCTGCATTTTCCACCTAAATTTTGCAAAGATGCTCCCTCACCTATAACTTAGTAACTGACTGACAGATAATCTGTGCTCATCTCCAAATATTGAAATGCATAGTATCTGTTTCTCCTATTAGTAGGGGGGGGGGGGAGAAAATTTAAAGCATAAGAATGCTGGCTTTAAGAATTTCCTCCAGAATCTTCCACAATCTGGAATATTATTGAATGACCTGAACAGCAAAGCGTTAGTGAATGAGAGCCAAACTAGATGGGAGGTCAATTGTGTGAATGCAATTCATATTCATGTTTTCCAAAATGTAAATAAGGAGCAACAGAGAAATCCTAGCAAAAACCAAAGGGGATAGAGAGTGAGAAATTACCCCTTTTCCTACCTCACAGTGGTTCTAGAAAATATTGTCCCCCTCCGCCTGTTACTTGCTTCCATTTGTGCTAATGGAGGTTTTCCTCCTGATGCAAATAGAAGCTGTGATGGAAGAAGGTTATATTATGACTCCCTATAATCATTCTGTTGCTTCCCCCCCATCTTTATCTCTAATTAAAAGCATGCTCTTTGACTGCATTCATCAAATGAACACATCATCTAATTTGGCCCACAGTGGAAAGTCTAGATTTCTACATAAAAAGTGAGTTGACAAATCAGCTTTCTTTTGACTCAGTGCAATTTTTTTCGGAAGGCTGTCACGCTCATCAGGAACTTGTTCGAAACAAAATAAAATACTAATGCATGAAAAATTAGCAAATAACAAGCCCGCCTACCTGGAACTCTCCCAAAGTAAAGTGGTTGAGCATGGTTGGTGGAAAGTACAGTTGATGGTCCAGTAGTGTAATTACTCATTGTATCCACATCAAGATGCATAGTGTTTTTCTTCTGAGTTACTGTAAAGAATCAGATGAATCAGTCAGTTCCACCTCCCACCCAGAAAACTGACTGACTTCAGCTAAATAAAGGATTTTCACTCTCCTCCTTTATCTTTGGCAATGTATCTGAAGACTTTTTATCCACTATGATTCTAAAGCTGCATCTGTACTGCAGAAATAATCGAGTCTGACATTACTTTAACTGCCATGTCTCAATGCTATGGAATTCTGAGATTTGTAGTTTTGTGAGACATTTAGCCTTCTCTGTCAGAGAGCTCTGGTGCTATATCAAACTACAAATCCCATAATTCCATAGCATTGAACCATGGCAGTTAAAATGATGGATTATTTTTGTAGTGCAAATGCAGCCTAAGCCAGACGTGGGAGTTGTTTTGCCCAACAGATATTGCTGAACTACAGTGCCCAGCATTCTGTTCTACTGTCTATATGGCACCTAGGGCTGATGGAGTTGCAGTCTCATTGCAGCAACCATGGATAGCCACACAACTCTCCACAAGTCAAAAATTATTTTTCTGGGCAAATGCAGTACTTAATATTCTTGGAGGCAATAAGCCATCGCAATAGCTATGCATGATATTAGTCAGGTGCTTACTCTTTCTCTCGCTAGCTCTTTTATTCCAATATCTATCTTCCTGATGATAAGGGCTGTTTGACAGTGGAATATGCTGCCTCAGAGTGTAGTGGAATCTCCTCCTTGGAGGTTTTTAAACAGAGGCTGGATGACCAGCTGTCAGGAATGCTTAGATTGTGTATTCTTACATGGCAAGGGTTTGGACTGGATGGCCCTTGTGGTCTCTTCCAACCCTATGATTCTATAAATCCTCCTCATTCTCTATTTAGCTCCCATTGGATGGGGTGAGTGAGGACAAACTATGAATGGCCAGGCACTCCTTGCCTTATTTCTCCAGTGAAAAATATAGTACTTCCTTCCAAAATCACTTTTCAGCAGCAAAGGTGCTGCTAGGCCAGTATTGTCAGGACCATGTGCCACACTGGTCTGAAAATGACATGGATGTGGCCACTAGGTGTAACTGGAGCAAAGATTACTACAGTTCAAGTGGCAGGTGCATGAGTCAGCATTTGGTGAGCTGTGCATCATGGGAAGTCTGATGCAACATGTACAGTAGGTGAAGTCAGCGAGCAGTGCATTATGGGCAATGGTCTGATGCAACAGGTACTGAGTATGAAACCATCCAGGTTTCACTGGTGGCATGACTGCAACACTGGGAGCTTATTGATAGGTTTTCCCATCAATGAAAAGGGGATGCTCTAAACTTTAAAAGCAAAGCAGCAATGGGATAGAGAGACAACATTGTGTGATAGGTATGGCAAAATGCTATTTTCTAGCTTTAATTTCAGTTTAAAAGCCTCATGTGATAATGTCCTCGGAAACAGTCTTTTTACGAAGCATAAGGCACACTTTTGGGGAACTCTGTGATGTTTGATCGTTTCTCCTGTTTTAAAATGAGATTGCACAGGACCTGGTGAATGAGATTGCACAGTACCTGCTATGGAATGCCATTTCCCATCACACAGAGATTGCTGAGGTGTGAGTGATGTCAAGAACTCTCCAGCGCCATTATTTCCAGAGACAGTGAGCTGTGAAGAATAGACTTTTTAATTTACACACACACAAATAATGAAGAGAATAAAAATAAAAACTAAGGCGCGTTACAGACTGCCGGATTGTGGTGGTCTGCTGCCGCCGCCGCTTGCACCGTCCGGGAGCCGCAGCCTTTAAACGGCGCGGCTCCCGGACGCTGCCGAGAAGGAGCACGGAAATCGCGCTCCTTCCCAGGCCCTGGAAGAGGTGCCACAAAGCGCAAGGGGCGCATTTGCGGCATCATTTCCGGGGTGACACGTGCGGACGCAACGTGTCCAGCATGTAAAGATGGCAGCGCCCGTGTGTATAGGGTGCCGCCATCTTTACGCCCCCGTCACGTGCTGGGGTGAGGCCGGTATGGACGCTAGGTCCTCGGCCAACCCCTAGCACGTGACGGGGGTGTATTAAAGGCCCGTCTATAACGCGCCATAGACACAAAAATAAGCGCCCATGAAACATTTGCTGAGTTTGATTCTTTTCAGTGTATTTTGCAACGGCCTTGTATGTAAAACCTAGATTGTTGTTTTGAAGATCAGGTACATCTCCTCCTAGGAAAAGGTATTTTTAAAATTGTATGTTTTTCTACTCTTGAAGAAAGGATATATTCACCTTAAGAGTTTACTGGTTGGTTGCTGCCAGGCTGAAGTTAATTTTTGCTACTTGCTGTTAATAACACAGTAATGTCATTTACACTCAGAGCACTTGGAGAGCATGCAAGGACACCAATCAGATGAAGATTAAATCATTCCAGATGCAGTTGAGAGTCAGGGACAGATTTTAATGGCATCTCATACTGATGTTAATGTAGCTTGCATTGTAGAATTCAAAAGAAGCAACAGCGTAACAAGACTTTCACTATCTAACTAGCATTGAAAAGTTACTCTTTTTGGCTGCAACTTTTGGCTACGGGATTGTGGGTGCTATAGTTTTTAAAAAAGTAATTTTCTGGAGCTCTCTACAGCCAAACAATGTACGGCTTTGTGATACTAGATGAACCTTCAACAATCTGATGCTCTCCTGATATACTAGAATGTCTGTGTGTTTGCCTTCATGTTGCCTGTTGACTTATGGCAACCCCATGAATTTCATAGGATTTTCATAGGCAAAGAATACATAGAGATGTTTTTGTCAGTTCCTTCCTCTTACTTGCTGTCATATTCAGTAGCAATTGGTACTACTCCTTAATAATTCAAGGCTAGAATCTTTCCCCTTTCCCTCCCAACAAGTGCTGGTAAATTGGAAAAAAGAGAAGAAAAATCATACTTACCACACCTTCTTTCATGTAAACAGTTAAATAGTTCCCTTGTTTGCTGCCAGTATGGATTAAAATGCTAGTTAAACTCCTTGGACGAATGCTAAATGCAATCCTATAGTACAAGTTCTTCAAGAAGTTTTTTTCTGAAATCCAGAAAAAGAATTGGGAACAGTTATTTTTTTAAAAAAGATGACCAGATTATGAGCTCAAGTCCATGTACTGCTTAGTTGCTGCAGGGACTCTATGAGAAGGTGTTCAAAAAAAGAGGGAGCTCTGCAATTTGAATGGGTATTGGACATCCTGCTGGCAGCCCCCAACCCCGTGTTGTCCCTGGATCCAGGCCCAGATACTATAAGAATCACATTGCTGAAAAAATAGCCCCCCAAATGGACTTCTGAGAATCCCCCAAGGGCACAAATCTCCATTTGAAGGTTAATTCCCCCCATCATTTTTCAGAACTGGAAGTAATCATCCAGTCTTGAGACCTGAAAAAAATGGGTGGGAGTAGCTTTCAGAGGTTGGGGAGGGATAGTTGAAAATGGGGTAGGTGTAGCCCCCAGACCAGCTGGTGCTGCACATCCCCTGCTCAACAGCTTCTTTCCACCATAGACAGGGGGTCACCTCACTAATTAAAAAAATAGTGACAGTGCAATCCTTACTCAAAAGATGTGCCAGCTATAGGGGATTAAGAATAGGCAGAAGCTTCTTGTGATCCCTGAAGGGGCTACAGGATCTAAAGGTACAACTAGGATCAGGAAAAATAAAGACCAAAAAAGAGAAAGCAAAGGATATGCAGAGAGAGCCATGTTATGGCTGATCCAAACTGCCCTCAGCCCAAGGATACCATTACTATGCTGGCACAAACTTGGACCAGGGCCAAGATAGTCCAAAATTCCTAGGCTGGATGAGATTTAGATAAACCATAGCATCAGGTGGCCTAGTGTTAACTCAGCTGGCCCACAGTCATCTTAGTGAGTTAAGGTTGTGCTCTAAATAAGACTGGACACAGTGGAAGCTCTGTTTGCTCAACTGAGGACTTCATCACACCAGTCTACTCTTCCTGCCACAATTGTGCTAGCTTAAGAATGAAAACATACTGGTTTGGCATAATTTCTCATCAGACTTGATAGCACTTTGGCAATCCATGGTTGCGTGATCTGTTTTCTGAACTGCCAAACTTTCCAGAAGAATGGAAACAAGCAATTGTGGCTGCCAAACATTTCTCAAAGCTGGCTGCTGTGTGAATGTGCACACAGCATCCAGCTTCAGGAAGCCACTGCAGCTGCTGCTCCTCCCCACTCCCAGTGTGTGGGACTGCTGTGTGCACACATTCACTCAGCAGCCCCATGCTTTGTGGAGAGGAGCAGCAAACATGGCTGCTAACACCTTCCAGAAGCCAGCTGCTATGTGAATGTGGGAAGGTGTTAGATGTTGTGATTACTGCAAGGGGAAGGGAAGAGGAGAAGAATCACGTCTACTCACACCATGTGACTGCCTGAGAAGCAGAACTGCAGTGGACGGGACCTATTGCATGAAGGCAGTAAAGGAATAGCTGTGAGATTGAGAGCCTACTGATGGGTTTTGCCTGTCTGTGAAAAGGTCCACTACAGTACTGAATGGAATGCAAGGCAGGAACAGGATGGACACAACATTGTGTGATAAGTTTTGGCCAAAGATACTTTTATTCTGTTAAAATTCCACTTTTTAGTCTTGTGTGATAAAGTCCTTAGTGAATGCCAAGATTTTGATGATCAGAACCAGTAACTCCTGCTGCAGTACTCACCAATGACAACATGCCCCCCTTCATTGAAGAAGGAGATCCCATTCTCCAAAGCATTATCCAAGCAAGGCAAGACACCACTGTTCTGATGGTAAGCATGTACAGGCTTTCCTCCCACATTAAAATTTCTCAAGCAGCCCATAAAGCTCTTTTTTGGTATATTCTGAAAAGACAAATACAAAATAAAAAAACAAAAACACAAAACCACGGATTTCATTAAATTCAATCATATGTATTTGAGCAGCACAGTACTCAGTGCAGCCAAACCTATGAACAGATTCATAAATGTTTCCTTTACATTTAGGCAGCCCCCTCTCTTCTAGAGGTAGGACTGTTCAGACATAATAATTTTAAGTCTGCAAAGGAATAAAGAAGGGACTAAAGGGTAATAAACTAGATCAGTTTACTCAGCCTGCTGCTTTCAAGATGTTTTAGACTTCAATTCTATGAGTACCAGATATCATGGCTAATGATAAAGAATTCTGAAAGCTATAGTCCAAAATATTTGGAGGGTAACAGATTAAGGAAACAGAATAGAGAGAGACAGAGAGAGCAGCACTGATGGAACATAGAATCATACAAACCTAGAGAAAAAGAAGGAACATGATCCAGCTGATTTGTTAGCCAAAGATGGCCCCATCTTAATAATTTAATGGTCAACATCATATGTACAATATGCCTGGAAGATCCCATCATCAAATGAATATATAATACATAAATTTAATAAGAAAAGGCTCTGTGAATGGCTACAAAAGCCAAAGAGGAATAATCAGTGCAAAAATGTTATTTGTAGAAAGCAGTTTTCTCCTCCTAAGAGCATGGTTCTGTGGACAGTATAATTTCAGTTAAGGTGCCAGTGAAACTATTATGCATCTATGCAAGTGCTGGAAAAGAATGAATCAAAACCTGGGTTTACATCTATATCCCTATCCTGCTTATTATGTTGTTTTCTAATTATTTTACTGGAAAAGGGCTGAAGCATAGCTGGTTATCTAGACAGGATAAAATAAACTGCTGGAGAAGGAAAGAGTCTCAATGGAAGTAATGGAAAAATAACTAACACTCCTAATAGCATGGGCTGGCATGTGCATAAAACCATTCCCAGAATGAATCTTCATGGTAAATATAATTTTTGATTTTCTAGTGAAAGTCAAGCTGGAAGGTGGCATACTGATCATATTGTGACTCTCACTTTTTTTTACATGCAGCTGAAAATTATTATTATTGTTGATGTTGTTGTTTATTTCTACAGCACTGTAGAAAAGAAGAGGAAATATTGGCTTCCTTGAAGAATGTGGACATTAAACCCCATGTCTCCATCATACAGAATCCTGTGATATGCAGTGTGGTGAGGCATAGAACTCTCTGACACAGAATTTCAAAGAACCTCATGTAACTACAAACCCAGGATTCCACAGGACAGAACTATGGAAATTAAAGTAGAATCAATATGTGTAGTTTGAAAATAGTCTTGAACAAAGGATGAGAAACTTGTAGCCTATGAGCCAAATCTGTCCCAGAGGGAGTGTATACGATTCCTTTTTCCTCCAGCACAGAAAAACCTCACTGTTATCTTTTATCAGTGACTGACATAAGAGTAGCTTATAAACCTAATACAAAGTTATTTAAATATCAAAGGCATTAAAAGAGCAGGGCATTAAAACTTTAGAAAGCTAGTGTGATGTAGTGGCTTAGGTGTTGGACTACAACTACTCTGGAGACTAGGGTTTGAACCCCTGTTCATTGAGTGACCTTAGGCAAGTCATACTTTCTCATCCTCGGGGGTAAGGTTAGGCAAACCCCCTCTGAACAAATCTTGCCAAGAAAATGCAGGAAGAGACTTGCCATAGGGTCACAGTAAAAAACATCCTGAAGGCATACAACAACAACTGAAGCACCCTGCAGCTGCAAAACCTTTATATACACAGATCTGAGGTCTGCTTTGCTACCAGGAAGATGGTACATTGGTGCTTGCTTAGCAGTACACTGCACAGAACTGAAATGGGCTTTGTATATTTGATGCTGAATATGCCCAAATTAAAAAGAATTACATTTGGTACTACCAACTTTGCTAAAGTACCACCTGTCCTGTTCCTGTATTCCTCAATCTATGCCCTTAGAGCCCAACTCACTGCTGGAATGCAGCCCTGAGCCATTTCCCAGATTGGAATTTAGCCATTAATTCGACTGAAAAGTGCTGTCCAACCCTGATCTAATTCCACGTCAACTAACACCTCAGTTTTTTACCTGAATCTTTAATGAAGGGACTCCTCCCAGGTAGATTGGTGACTCGGTCTTAGTAGAGAATGCAGGTGGTACGTTCCCTTCTCGAGCCTTCAAACCATCAACTACAAGACGCATTTTCTGTCCAACTTGGCTGAATGTCACCTTTTCAGGAGAGAAATTTATGTATTTAGCCAACATGATACAGAGAGATTAAGCAGTACAAAGTAAGGGCTTGGTCTAGTGTACACTATTTTTCTCTTCATTCTAAGCAATAATCAGACTCTGCTTTTTCAAGTATTTTATCACTCTGTATTTTCAATAATGCAGTGACCATTGTCCCTTAAGAGTTTACAAGGTGTCACCCACAGGCTTTAATATTTATGAGACTGCATAATTATAAGGGGTAAGAGCTTGTTTAATTTTCTTTTCTTAGGAAAGAAGAAAAGGAAAGGAAAGAAAGCTAAGTTGTTCACACATCACTGCCCATTACCTTACTTTGCTGTTTTGCATACCTGCTGAATTGGGGAATATTTACTTATATAAATGTAATTTAGTGCCTACACAATGACCATGGATGAATGCGTGCAATCTCCAGTCTCTCAGTTAATCTTTTATACACTTCTCTAGCAGTTCCTTCATTTACTGGTAAAGTGCAGTCCCCGGGCCACATGCAGTCCCCAGAGTTATTTTTGAGGTCTCTAGGGGTAATTTTTTTTAGAAAAAAAACTTTTCTCCAAAATGCCCTCTAAGGAGCACATTTCCACCATGTTAGGAGCCCCCTCCCCCCAATATGCCTCAGGGTAAAAATGTAAACATTTTTTAAAAAATGTTTTTGTTCCCAAATGCCTTCTAAGGAGTTAGAGCAGGGGTAGGCAACCTGCGGCCCGGCAAGGCCTTGGGACTGGCCCCTGCCCGGTCCTGCTGCCGATTGCCGCTGGAGCCTTTGGCCTCTCACGTGAGGGCGTGGGGCCTTTGGCCTATCAGGAGGAGGTGGGCAAGGGGGGCAATTGTCTATAGAAGCCTCCGAAACATGCATTTATATTAACATTTTTTAAAAAATCAGCAAATTTTTTTGTGTGTCTTCCATTTTAAAAAAAAAAGTATCCTCTATTTGAAAATTTTGTCCTACATTTATCCCGGTTTATGTATTTAATTAATTTTTTAAAAATGTATTTAATTATTTATTTTTTGGCTTCAGCTCCCCAGTTGTCTGAGGGATAGCAACCCGGCCCCTGGCTCAAAAAGGTTGCCTACCCCTGAGTTAGAGGGCATTCGCACCATGTTTGGGGGACCTCATGAACCAACTTCAGCTCAAGAGAGGCTGTCTTTGAAATAATAAATGAACACTTCCTGTTATTAAAAAGGGACACTCCTGAGGCTAAAATAGCCCAGGAAGGCCTTGAAAATAGGTAGAAAAGCTCTCAATGCCCTCTAGAGGGCATTTGGGACAAAAAAATAGACAGTGGTGTTTGTTTTTGTTTTGTTTGTTTGTTTATTATTAATAGGGACAGGTGCAGTGAGGAAGAGTGCAGCCTTCCAAGGTCTCTTGATTTGTTCAGAGGGGGTTTGCCATTGCCTTCCTCTGAAGTTGCCCAAGGCCACCCAATGGGTTTCCACGCCCGAGCAGGGATTCGAATCCTGGTCTCCAGAGACATAATCCAGCATTGAAACCACTAAACCATGCTGACTCTGTTAGAACCAGGATTCAAATCCCAGTTTAAATTTAAAGGGAACCCTAAGTGAATTTAACTGCTGTTGCCACTGGTGCAAATACAGCTGTCCCTTATCCGTGGGGGATCTGTTCTGTCCCCTTACCCCATGGAAACAATGGGGCTTGCCATCTGTGGATGCTCAGATCCATGGATGGCAGGACCCCACTGTATAATAGCTGTAGTATAGAGGTGGGGGATATTTACATTTAAGAGGGGAAGAAAGGGGGGAAAGCACATAATTCCACTTCCTGTTTTTTGGTGGGGAGGGGAAGCAGATTATCTTGGAAAACAGTTGGTTGTAGGCTCCACAGATTAATGTTATAATGCACAAAGTGAGTTCTTGATGCTAGTGATGAAGTCTCAGTGTGGATTGGCTGAGCTGCTAGGTCCTAGGATGTCAAACAATATTCAGAAATAATCTATATGGTAAGGAATGTTGTCTGTCTGGGAGTTTTCCTAAAATGATGAAACTGAAGTAGAAAGTTGTCCTATGTACTTTAATAGGTAATGGACATCTGAATTATTTAATCTGAGCATCCCTCCCACTCACCGTATGCCATTGTCCATCACTGTATTTGGCTTTGCTCTTGATCTTGATCTTTCTTCCATCAGCAGCAAGTAGAAAGACGTAACGTCCCTTTGAAAGGTAAAGGGACATGTATCTGCCCCCCAGTTTCTCTCCCATGAAGAAGATCAGTCCTCTAGATGATGCTGTACGAACATCAACTGCAAAATGTGATCTTGAATGTAAAAATAAATAAATATGTATAGAAGGCAAAGGCATAGAAAATTAGGAAGTAGAAATGGAACGGTATATTATTATTCTTTTTCATTATGCTAATGTTCCAGGCACACGGTGCTTTGCAGTTCTTGTCTTTTAAACATGCTCAGTAACCTTCTGGTGAAGGAAGAAACTTGTCCAGAGATACACAATGTCCTTCAAGGCTAGGCAAATATACAAAACTGGGCTACCATATCAGAGACTGGTTATCACGTCAAACATACATCTTTTGCTCCCTTTTTCAAACTTAACATACAATCTTGTTTTAGCAAGCTAATCTGAAAATATCTGTAAGGCTCAGGTGCCAGGGTACTTAAATTAGAAACCTGGGACCCATTTACTTTATACCACTAAATTCCACTTCACTTGCCATGGCTGCATCCCATGGAATCATGAGGTTTGTAGTGGCACCAGAGCTCTTTAACTGAGAATTCTAAATGCCCCTCCCTAAACTACAGATCCCAGCCTTCCATAGGATGGAACAATGGCAGTTGAAGTGGAATAAAGTGCTGTAATTATGTAGCTGGAACTGGGCCAGAATTCAGGTATCTTACTTCTTGCACCACTTGGACAGCTCTCAGATTAGCCTATCAATGGAGTTTATCACACGACTGAAATTGGAAGTATAATCCAGTGTCATCCTTAACGCAATCATGCGTATTCACGTTATTGCGCGAAAGGTTACCACATGCGATCGCTGGCAGTCCGAACGTACTCCAAACGCAATCACGCGTTAATCCACAGTTAAGTAAATTCAGTGAACTAGCAAAGTCACAAACCCTATTCCTAGGCAACTTCGCACTCAGTGCACTGTTGTTTGGTGTGATGTGCATGTCTCCTTTGTTCCTGGTTCTCCCCCCCAATCTGGAAAGGGGGGGTTCCCACGAAGCCACACTTTTGCTTGTTCTTCAGCATTGCTGAGTGGGGGGGGGGGGGCTGCTGCCTGCTAATTAAGAAGCATGGACCGGGAGCTATTGGATAACCATTATATTCACATTTTAATGTGACAAGAGTGAATATATGCTCGTTTTAATGTGAATAGAGCATATTCTTTCAACCATTCTCTCCCCCAACCTTTTTTGCAAATTGTGGGGTTCCTTGGTTCCTCTCTCTCACTCACCTAAATATGCTATGCTCCAGTCATCTGGAGTCTCACTGAGCATGCACAAGGGTGCCAATTTGCAATTAAGAACCCACCGATGTGATGGCTTACTTTGCACAGAATCTGGGTTGCGTTCGGGGAGGCCGTGTAAGGTGTGATAAATCAATTTTCGAATTGACCTCGCTATCTTCTCTTTCAAGATTGAGAGCCTCCCGTCCCGTGTGATAGCCTCCAATGATTAAACTGTGGCATAGTCACCTGTCTAGAATGGAAGTCTTAGCACCAGCCAGGACTATATAAACTGAGAGACCAATAGGGCCATGGCTGGCTATATATAAGTACTTCTCCAAGCTTAGTCTGAGCAGTTTAGTCTCCATCTGCTTAAACTGGTACCTGCCCACCAAGCCTGTCTTTTGATTATCTCTTTGCTTCTAGACCTTGTTTTCTTGATTTGCTGCTTGTTGCCTCTGGCTTATTTGATCCTCACATACTTTCCTCAGCCCTTAGCCTAGCTAGGTAAAACCTAGGCACTTAGGCTGACAATATCTGATATAGAGCATGGGGGGAGGGATTTATTTTGGATTACAATTCCCAGAATCCCCCAAGCATCATGGTGTATCAAATTTGGCATTATGAAAGTTGTTGCTTTAAAAAAGTAACATTTTGAGGCTCTGCTCATAAAGGTCTAAATTCTGAGAATATAAAATGCTTAGAATAAAAATTCATCTCATTACCGGTCTCTTGATGATGTTTGGGAAGTTGTATACAGCAAATGAGTGTCAGGAGTATTGCCAAAGTGATAAGCTCCAGTGACAAAATTTAATGGTGTGTGGAAAGGACAACTTTTGTTGCTTTGCTGTACACTTGCATCTGTCAGATAGGCAATTATTTTTTTCCTCTGGAAGTAAAAAGAAAAAATGATTTTAGCACTGGCACCTCTAACAACGTAATATAAAACAGAGCATCATTATTTTGGGAAGTGGGAGAGAAAGAATCAAGGATTGTGGATTTCATTGAGTTCACACTGTATTTACTCTTCTCTTTTACTTGTCTCATCTTGCTAATTTCTCCCCTGGTTTGTGTCATAAGTCTGAAGCTTCAAAAGTCATTTAATCAAAACCTGAAGCTTTCAAATGTAGACACAATTCTCCTCTCAGCTTTCAATATGGCATTTCTGATTAAACTATTCAGCCTCTCTCCACTATACTTTAAAGTAAATTTAACAACTCAGTGTAGACAGTTATTTCTGCACAATAGAGGTGTTGTGAAGTTTAACTGATTAAAGCTACAGTCTTGTGTACACTCACTGGGAGTAAGTATTAATGAATGTAGTGGGATTTACTTTGGAGTAGATATCTATACCAGCAGTGCCATCAATATGTGAATGACATCCAACACTACTACTCTTTTCTAACCCAATCCAAGGTGGCTGACTTGTTTAAACTGCTGCTTGTCTCACTAATGAACTAGATGATGGCAAGCAAATTGAAACTTAATCCAACAAGACAGAGAGGTGCTCTTGATGTCAAAAGGCAAATCGGGAAACAGGGATTCTGTCTGTGTTAGATGAGGTTACACTTCCTCTGAAGACACGGGTTAGTAGGTTAACTGCACTCCTGGACTCATCTTCTAACCAGGATGCCCACGTTTTGTGGTGGCCAGGAGCATTTTTGTACATTTAAAGCTTGTGCACCAACTGTCCCTGTTCCTTGAGTTGCTGGATCTGGCTATGGTGGTACATATGTTAGTTACATCCTGTTTGGACTACTATAATATGCTGTACATGGGCTGACTTTGAAGAGTGTTCAGAAGCTCCACTAGTTCAAGAAGTTTCAGCCAGAGTGCTAACTGGAGCTATGCCTCTGTGAAAACAGCTCCACTGGTTCCCAGTTTGTTTCCAGATACAATTCAAAGTGCTGGACACAATTCAAAGTCCTATATGGCTCAGCTCAAGCTATTTGGCAGACCACATCTTCCTCAGTATGAGCATGCTCGAGCCCTGAGATTATCAGGAGAGGCGCTTCTTTCAGTTCCACCATCACTGCAAGCATGGCTGGTGGGGGTGGCATCATTAGGATTGGCGTCAGTTGGTGTGGTATCTCACAGTGTCACCCCTCATTGACCTCCTCACATACCACACCATACAGAATCCTTAGTAATGTTTTTGTACAAGTATTACTCATAAATTGTAATTCTTCCATATCACTGAATGTAATGGTAATAGTTGTGGCATAAACAACTAGCAAAATTAAAATTATATATTTAAATTACAATATCATACACACTGCTTTTACATGCATATAGTTTCATGTAGTTAAAATGAAAATTTGGTAAGATGTGATGTTTTTAAAGAATATTTCAAATATATATTTTTAAAAAAATAAAATTTAAAAATTTTAATTTTTAAAAAAACCTGAGACCTCTACTTTCTCCTCCCACTGACCTTCACCCCACTCACACCATCTCTTCATTTGGTGTAGTCATGCTGGCCACATGACCACCAGATTTGTCTTCGGACAACGCTGGCTCTTTGGCTTAGTAACAGAGATGAGCACTGCCCCCCTACAGTTGGTTATGACTAGACATGTCAAGGGACTACCTTTACCTAATATTGTGACTAGTTTAATTCTATTTTAACATACACTTTCTATGTTTTAACTATACTGTATTACTCTTTTAAACTGTAAGCCACCTTGAGACCCAATTCTGGGCGGAAGCAAGATACAAATAGTCATTGTCATTGTCATTGTCACTGTAATGAAGGCAACAATTTTACATGTTGTAATTAGTGGGACTTCCGTCATACGTTTATTAAATTATACATACAATTGGACTACAAAACTCTCCAAGCATGTAAATCCCATGAACATTCCCAATATCTGTAACTAAACCTGAAATAACAAATCTACTGTCAGGAATCAGAACCATAGGTTGTGATCAGGCTGCTTTTTTTTTAATTACTGTTAATGAATTCCAGTTTTCATCCTTTAAAAGATAACATTTCTTAGCAAAATATAATTTGGACAAAGGAGCAATTCTTCAATACTCCTGAAAGTGAAGAAAAAGAACATTAACAAATAACTATCTGTTTTAATACTGTAATAATTTAATTCCTTTTTAATGTACTTTTTCTATGTTTTTAATCATAATGTTTTAATGTTGTGAAGCCACTCTGAGTCCCAGTTCTGGGAAAAGAGTGGGATACAAATAAATATAATAATAAATAATAAATAATAAGTAATTCCTACTAGTGAGCCTCTCTATAACGCTCTCTGCATCTTTGTTTTATATGGCCCTAAAATCATCCCATTTCTTTCTCTTGTATGTTGATTTTTCTACACAAACAGGATGCACCAGAACTGTAAACATATACTTAATTCAGGCTAGGACTGTATGTGGAGCTGAAAAAAGAAGGTGGGCACAGAGGCAGTACAAAAGCAGACAGTAAATTGGATGGACAGCTTTCTTTTCCTCCAAGGTCTAAGCTCACCAGAAGCTCTGCTTGGCTTGAGGCTTTAGGAAGAGGGAGCTGTCTTGACAAGTGCCTGCCTCTCTCTATTCCTAGTGCAACCGAACAGAGCTTGGGAAAGTTCTCTTTTTAAGAATACGACTGCCCAAATTGCCCAGGATGGTCACTGAGTGATTCTGGGATTAGGAGTCTTTAAAAGGAACTTTTGAAAGCTTGGCAACTGAACCTATATTTTATGGATGCATAGATTTTGGATTATTGTGTCCCCTTCTCCATTTTTTAAAAAACCTTCAAATGCCCAACCTTCAAAGCCATTTCAGGATACGGCTCTGTTAGTTCCCGCAGTAGCAATGGCTGTGGTTGTTTCTTTATCATACAGAAGCCTAAAGACACATCAGTCTTTTCCTCATAATTGGTTAGATCTTGTACATGAGGAAATTGTCCCATTCTGAAACAGAGATAACAAATAGTAAAATGATTTCACATTGCCTCTTGAGATTCAGACTTGCTACAGAAGAGAACAACCTAAAGTGAAGGATTCCTTGGACAAAGCAAAGCATCTCTCTGTGATGACCTGTGGAAATTTAGTTTCAAAAATGTTGTTGTCTATATTGTGGATGCTTATTCTGGTTACAACTGCCCTCAGTAACTATTTCCTGTGATTGAATTTATTTTGCACTAGCATGCATTGTCAATAAAAATGGCACATACAAATTTTCCATCTGCTAAATGGAAGGCAATACAGTAAGAGGCAAAGTTCCTAGGATAAAACCCAGCTAATCATGGTTTATTTCAAAGGCCTTCAAAGGAAAAAAAATAACCTCGGTTATTTCTCCATATGAACTACATGTGAGATAGGTCCTTTTTCACAAAGACCTGCCAATTTCTAGGCTGTAATCCTGCACTGGATTTACGATAATTTTTCTATTATTTGTGTTAGATAATAGTTGATACATAGGAGAGACTACATATGCTGATGACAGTAGGCAAAATGCTGAAGGTCCAAAACACACTGCAGAAATAATCCAGTTTCAGACCGCTTTAACTGCCCTGGCTCAATGCTAGGGAATTCTGGCAACTGTAGTTTTGTAAGACATTTAGCCTTCTCTGTCAAAGATTGCTGGTGCCACAATAAACTACAATTCCCAGGGTTTCCTAGCTCTGAGCCAAGGCAGTTAAAGCAGTCTCAAACTGGATTTTTTCTCAAGTGTGCTTTAGGACCTTGGAGAAATTAACAACATTCATTCAGCAATATCAGTGTGGTTACGTGGATGTGGAAGTATCATAAAGCTACACCTACACACTTTGGATAAGAAAATGCAGTGCAGAAAGCACTATGCCTATGTTGAAAGTGGACCTGTTCCTATAGCTTACATGACAGACTAGGAAAAATGAGAGGGAAGTGCAGGCAACAGGAAACACAGGGGAAGGATGGTCTGAACCCTGCACAAGATAGCATTATCATTTTCATATACTGCATGAAGGCATTCTCCTTCCACTTCAAATAATGCAGATATTCTATTTCAGTCATGTTCTCAAGTGTATCATCCATGCTAATAACTCTATTTTATTCCAGTAAGCACATTACTACACGTAAATAAAAATTTATTAATATATGTTTACCTTTGTATAAAGACATTGGAAATGCAACCTTCAAAATTATTACCACCAAGTTCTATTGGCCGACTGAGTGTTTTCCTTCCTATTATAGGAAGCATTTCAACTATTGTTGACTCAGGGACATCATCAATCAACATTTGAAGCCTGGAACAAGAAAAATACAAACCAGAGGGAAATTTTTCTGAGCAGAACTATTAAACATTTCATTACTTGCATATAAGGTGTGTTTATCACTTTTTAACTATTGTTCCAAAACCATTTTACAGCATAAAGCACAAGTAAAAGGGCCTCTGAGAAAATTTCTACCAGATGGAACAAGACTGTGTTGAAGCTCAAGAAATTGAGTCTTTTTTCAGTAAAGATAATGGTATAATACGAAATGGGTGGATTTTAAAAAAGAACTTGTCAAATTTGGACTTGAAAAACATAGTAGATTTACGTTATATAATGAACTGGTGGTCTTCCTGTTTACAGTGTCAATGTGAGCTATGAACAACAACAGAATTCAAAAGTCTAAGGAGATTATCACACCTTTCTCACTGCAGTCATGGAAGTAAAATAAAATGCAAACATACAATTTATAGCGCAGCCATCTCTTCAGTTCTTTCATTCATTCCCAAGGCTGCTGCCCCATTGTGCTCTCTTCTTGTCCTCTCCTTAACCCCACCTCCTTCCTTTATGTTCTACCAACCATACTTTTTGGAGGGGGGGGTTTCCCCCCAACTTTGTTACACAATTCTAGAGCTCTGCAGGATTGCCCATTCTTTCATAGGTTCTGCCATGAATGAAAAGAGACAGCTGGGGGACAGGGTAGCTATGGGTGGGAGGCAGCATCATGTGATCAGCATTGCCAAAGCTGCTTCTCTTCCCGTGAAATAGCAGTTTAAAAGCCGTATGTGGTAATCACATGATCTATGCATTTCATTAAAAAATTAGATAGGTTCATGTAAAAAACCAAGAAAATGCCTGAAGAGCTACATGTCTGCTAAACTTTGTAAAATAATGCAATGGAAGGGGGTTGTGAGGTTTGTTTGTTTGTAGGGAGTGGGCTGTCAGGGATTTATCAGCCCTTCCTTAGTTCTCCAGGCCCTGATCCAATATTCTGGCTAACTCTCCCCCTCTTATAGGTCCTGATAACTAATGCCAACCAAAATATTAAAAAACAATCACTCAAGCAATTAACCCAGTAAAATAGATCATACAGAGTAGCAGACAGATCATGTAATCAGTCTCTATTAACAAAGGCCTGATTGAACAAAAATGTTTTTGTCTGTCTCCAAGAAGAGGCAAGTTAAGAGGTCAAAGTAGCCTCCAGAAGGAGGACATGCTGCAGTATTCAAACAGCTATTGCAGTGCCCTGTATCTAATGGATGCTAACCTCACATTTACAAAAGATGGTGCCCTGAGCGTTTAACATTATTTCAAGCATAGCCTTTTCCTTTCAAAGCATATCAGGAATAAAAGGCTTGGCTAATTTAATCACCAGTGCAGACAAACTGACTTTTGTTCTTTTTCTTTTCTTTTATAATGGACTGTGATTAATCAGAATCAGATTCTGCACTATTTATGTAAAAGTATGTGGCCACATGGGGTATCCTATCTATTTGGTTTTTGCTTTCTGGCACAAGCTAAATCCTACTGGTGATTTCCAAACAGAATAGACCTAATGAATCTATTACTGAATAATAAAACAACACTTATGTAAATCCTATTGATCCAAGGGTTCTACTCTATTTTGGACCAACAGCAAAATTCAAGCCATGAAAACACCATGTACTAGACAGACTTTGAGTACCAACACAGTCCCTTTTGTCTTGTGAATGTGCACCAATTACAAATCAACAAACCCTGTTTTTCTGTGAACAGCCAAAGAATCTATACAAGTTGTATGCTCTTTGCTCTGTGATTTCACCAACACCCCAAACTGATTTAAAAATCTCATGTAAACATTAGGTTAATATGAGCAATCATATGTAACAATTACAGTTCAAGCACAAAAATCCTGAATGTGATTGTTAGCTCAGTGTTTTCTAAAACAAGAAGTCTAGTGGCTAATTGGTTGTCACAGGCTGATAACAAATTGAAATTCCAACTATCTGGTTTATTGTATGATTGTGATAACTTTCACATGAGATTCATATCACCAGAATCAAATCACTGAAGCTCCCCACCCACTAAGCTAATACAAATCAACTGCAGGCACAGTCTTCAAAACAATGGTACCATTCACTATTCATCTTATTTTTCCTTTAGCTGGATTCATGTCAACACATAATCATGATTTCTAGCTTCCTATCAAACATTAAAAGAGTTTGAAAAGAATGTTTTAGAGCAAGTACATTCAAAGAAAACACAGAAGAGGAAGGAAATAACATCTGTTATTTTGTATGCATAAAAAACCCAAGATGTTATTCTGCACGTGCTGGTCATGTTTTAGCCATTTCAGTTGGTCTGGAAAGTTTCCTGTCTGCAGAGTGCACTATTCTGAAAGGGAAGCACTCAGTACATGTACAATGGGAAATTAAATGGAAGTTTTACCAAGGAGTGTGAAATTAGAGATTGGTTACTTATTGTTGTGATTCATTCTTGGGTGGCTCAGAGGAGCATTCCATGTGATTTGGATATTCTTGCTACGTGAGCTGGTATGTGGAATTTAGCCCAACTGTGAAGTGGATTGCTCTTCTGTTCCATCCAGAGAATACCTCTGCATTCTTAAATATAGTGCTCCCAGTCATGGTTTATGTAAGAAAGCTGTTTGTAGAAATAGTACACCAAACAATAATGAAAAGCACACATTGATCTTACTCACATGTAATATTAAGCTACAGTTTAGTGTTATTGCATAAGATGAAATAAGCCTGAGCAAAGACTTACCAGGTATCTTTCTTTTTCTTTTCCAGAAGGATGACTTTGGAACTGTTTACAGATTCTCAACTCAGCATTACCATATATATGAATCAGAGATGATGGCCTGGAACACACTGCGTAAATAATCCAGTTTGAGACCACTTTAACTGCCCTGGCTCAGTGCTAGGGAATCGTGGGAATTGTAGTTTATTACAGCACCAGAGCTTTCTGACAGAGAAGGCTAAATGTCTCACAAAACTACAGTTCCCAGAATTCCCTAGCATTGAGTCAGGGCAGTTAAAGCAGTCTCACTGGAATATTTCTGCAGTGTATTCTGGGTCATCAGTTTAAAATAGCTAAATAATCTCTAGTTTGAATTTGTCTTATTTGGACTAGTGTTTCTTTTTAAACCATTATCTTTGGAGTTTGTTTTAAAACATCTCTGATTCCTACTTAAGGCTAAATTGGGATTCTGTACAACCAAACATAAAAGCAAATCATATTCTCAGGTTCATGGCACTGTCTATGGGATGAGGGAAGGAGATGAGGAAAGCATTAGCACAAAGCGCCAAGTAAGACTTATGCCAGTTTAAGTATCTGGAGCTAAAACATTATTGAGTGTGAGCTCACACAGTGAGGATAAACCTGTATTAATTTAACGGTGTGGTATCCATCCACAATGGGACTTAAAAATGCTAGGGCTCTTAGCTGATTTTCATTAGGATCATGACATGAAATGAGGGTAGGTTTAACTCTTACCTTCTCAATTGTAATTCCAATGAAAACTGCAGAAATTGACATTATGTGGGTGAGGATAACTCCTACTACTTATCACATAAACACATTGATATCTAGTTTGATTCTTAAAATTAGAAATACTCTGGTTCTGTATTTTGTCATTGTCAGTATTGTGAAATGGAACCATTAAACACATCCTACAGAGTTACAAGATCTTCTGTTGTGTCTAAGGATTAACATCCATCCCTGTCAGAATCCTAGAGCAGTTTAAACTCGATCTTTATAACCAAATGTAAAGTCTTTAAGAAAATTCTGTTCCATAATCAAAATACTGGACTTACGTGTCACCTTCTTTCATTACTGTTACATAGTGCATTAAACCATCTCCATATCTCTTGCTAGACTGGCTTTCTTCATCAGCTAACTGTACAATTACAGAACCATTTCTTAGGAGTATAGTAAGTATATCAGGCTAGAAAACAAAAACAAGTTATCCACAAATGAAGTTGGAAATAAATTACAAAAAATTTAAATTTTTCAGCAAACAATTTTATATTGAAATAAAAAAAATATATCTCTCATACCCGTAAATTGTAATTTAACAAGGTTCCATCAAGCGCTAATGTGTGAAAGCCAAAACCAACTTGGAAATCATTGGGAAATGGGAAACCTTCATCACTCAGTCCAAGTACTCCATTCTTGGAGAAAGTTGCAGTTCTCACAAGCTAAAAATAGAAGTAATAATGAGTATGTTTTTCTCTTACTGATCCAACTTTCTTTGTTTCTGTTAGTAATACTGAAGGTATGATTAGCACTCTTACATGAGTTTTGGAATTACTTGGGGTTCATAAAAATCTCACTGCAGTGAATATCTTTTTTAAAAAGGTTTTAAAGGGGTTTTTTTAAATGAAAGACAATTGTAATTAAATAATTTTGAATGCTCCCAATACAATAACAAATGAAAACACAAATTACCTTCCAATCATCAGGGCATTTTGTGCTGACACCAAGAGTTTCAGTGAAGGTAGGGGTAGACTCAAATGAAGTTCTGACATTCATCATGCATCCACGAAATGGAGGTGTGGATATATTAAAGCTGCTTCCAGAAATAAAATAACAACAACAACAACAATAAAAAGCTTTTGAGGCTGGTGTTACTGTTCCTACCTATTTCCTTTTCCTGTTGTACAGAATTGCTTGCCACTATCTATCTGATTTATCTTCACACAGCAATTCAATAACTGATGCTAAGAGACTGTGACTTGTCATAGGTCACTTCATGGCTGAGAAAAGATTGCAGCCTTAGGCTCTTGAACTCACTTAGTACACTGGCCCTCCTTCTGCATGTTGCTTCAATTCAAAGAGAATAGCAACTAGGAAATGCAGCATTAGAACGATGAACGATGGACATTCAGGTCTATATTCTGAGCGCCTGTGTTTGTGAATTGGAAGTCCAAAGTAAGGGTGGCTTCACTTACTCAATATTAAGTGTATGTATGCATCTGTACTGAATGTACTTTCAGAGCACCATCTAGTTTCCTCAGACAGTAATGCTTGAATATGTGTATACCCAAAGGAACTACAAGCAAGTGGAATTATACAAGAGAATGGTTTATACAAACCCAGCTACTACTCTCTTCTCTTGCTTTTCTGACCACTGAAGTGGCAAATAAATAAGTAAATAAATAAACTAAAGCATGATAAAAGGAATATACATAATAAGGTGCAGCAACACTGAAGTGTCATTTAATTATCATGCTGTATTTATTTCTGAAACAATACAAGGAAGAATAAAGTGGCATCAATTTCCATTGGAGCTCACTTTTAACTAAGAAAGATACCATCTGAGAAATAATTTATTTCCAAAGAATATCTATCCACTTTCTCAGGATAGCTTACAAAGGAATTTTTTAAATTGCAATATTTCATTAAAAAAATTAAAGCAGTAACTAAATCTACAGGGAAATAGTGACATTATCTGCTTTTAAAAAACCCCAAACAAATAGAAGAAAAAGCAGTGGATTGTCCTCTCATGCCAAAGTTCTTGTCAATTAAGGGAGTGAGCTGATGCAGTTCCTGCTACTATAAAGGAGATTAACCTTGTTTCCCTGAAATTATTTATTGAATGGGAAGATGGGGTGGGGAACAACTAGCAAGAGATGTAGCTGGGGAAGAGGCACAGATCAACAGAACACATATTTTTCATTGCTCAGTTCCTGGATTCTCCAGGTAGGACTAGGAAAAAAAAAAACTAAGGCTGGTACCTTGAGAGCTATTTACAGGTGAGGAAAGTATGGCCTGGAGGCTAGATGCAACTCTCTCAAGAGCATTTTGCAGCTGCCAAGGCCCCCAAAGATCTTTTAACCTTGTAAACATTTTTCTTTACTCAAAAGGCCCCCTTCAAGGGCAATTTCACTACCGCATTTTGTCACCCACTGGCTGTTTAAGGCTGGGGAGGCCTTTTCCTCATAACTGGAAGTTATTAAAATGGGGAGGGGGGAGGAGCAGGAACAAAACATGAAGGCCCCACATGCCTGCAGAGGATTCAATTTGAGGTGATTTTTTTAAAATGTGGGGTACAACCTTCCACTGTCCAGTAAGAGACATGTAAAGCCCCAAGACCTCAGCCAGTTGTCCATTCCTGTTGTAGACAATACTGAACTAACTGGACAAATGCTCTATCTTAATATAAGGGTGTTTCCTTCATTCTTATAAGTAGAATCATTCAATTTCATCTTAGACCTTGGAAAGGTCTATTTTGTCATCCATTTTCTCTTTTTGCTTTTTAGATTAATGTGCATTAAGCCTGAACGTATGATCTACTAAACTGCTTGTAGCCCAGCCAACTCATACTAGACATTAAATATAAGGAGAGGAAGCAACTGTATTCAGCATGAAAGGCCACAATGTGCTTCTTCTGCATCCACAAAATTCTATGCTAGAAATTAGTCCTTATTCTCAAGATTGTTGCAACTCACCGTTCTCTTATGAAGCCTGGAACTCCACCCAAGTAATATGAATCAAACCGAAATGTGTTTGCCTTTGCTTGTACTCTAGATTTAACAATCAGAGTGAACTGCTGAGGAGTAATAATTAAAACAACCTGAAATGGAAAAAAAAGATTTAAAACCAGTGTAAGCCTAAAGGAGTTTGGCTTTGGGGCCACATGTTGTTCCATTGGGTTTTTGAAAAAAATCAATTGAGCAAAGTAAAGTTTTAAAAAATTACTTATCTGAATTAACAAATATAAAAGATCTACAAGATGATAACCAGGGATTTTTAATTTTGTAAAATGTACAAATGTTGTCTGTTTAAAATATTGAATTAACATGATGGATTGATTTATAAATATCACATTATCAAGATTTCTCTTTGGGAGGTATGAGGGGGTATAGAGACACTTACCAGTCGATCAATTCCATTGTTTATGACCTCTTTGCTTTCTATCTCTTCTGGGGGCTGTGAATCTATTTTGTATCTGAATACTAGATGACCTTTTTCAATTCTCAAACTGATAAACTTGTCCTGAAATTTAGAATGTATAATGCAAAATGTTAGAAGGATTCACTGGAAATGAGCATATTTACTCAGCGCTAGGATTCTGGGAGACCAAGATTCAAATCCCTGCTCAGTAATGGAAACCCACTGTGTAATGTTGGACAAATAATACCCTCAGAGAAGGCAATGGCAAACCACCTCTGAATAAATCTTTCCAAGAAAACCCCACAATAGATTTGTCTTAAGGTTGCCATGAACAGAAAATGACCTGAAGGCACACAACATCAATAATTTTTTCTTACTGCACTAATAATTATGTTCTTATTGCAGTTCAATAGACATAAATGTCTGAACTTCATATTTTCTATTGTATAGAATTTGAAAAAGTAAAATTTACATCAGTTATTTTCACAATGCTCATTTAGCTTTATCCCTCCACTTCTGGCTGTCTACATGAATAGAAGTATTTAAATTACCTGATTTTCTGCGAAAAATACCAGTCCTTCATCTGAAGTCGTCTGAATAGTTTGTTCATATCGTAAAAGAACGGAATTTTGTGGAGCAGCATGAACACGTGCGTAACCTGTGCCTTCAAAATACATTTTTGCAGACTGTTCTTTGTATCTGTAATACGGGAATATACAAATGAAAACTTCTGCCATCCTATGAGCACATTCTCTTTATAAAGAAATGTTATACAAATCATGACAGAACAAAAAATTGTTTCCCAATATGAAGTCTTACAAGGGGAATTTTAAAATATGTAATAATTCTATGGGACACAGTGGCTCAGCGATAAAGATGCTGACTCTGACAATTGCAAGACTGGCAGGTCGACAGTTAGAGGCCCAGATGTTGCAGGACATATTGAGCTCCTATCACTAGTCTCAGGTTCTGCCAACCTAGCAGTTCAAAAGCATGTAAAAGTGCAAGTAGATAAATAGGTACCACTTCAATGGGAAGGTAAACACCGTTCTGTGCAGTCATGCTGGCCACATGATCACACAGTTATCTTTCACGATGCTGGCTCTTTGGCTTGGTAATGGAGATGGGCACCGCCCCCTACAGTCGAACACGACAACTTCATCAAAGGGGAAACCTTTACTTTTAATAATTCTTATATACAATGTTTGTTTTGTTTTATCACAAGAATAGAGCTGTAAACATTTCTAAACCAAAGGCCAGATGAAGGTGCACCTCTGGCAGTGAAGGCCTTCCTGCTTTGAGCTTTATTCAGAAGGACAACTCATGAATCTGAGTACACTGGATCAGATGGTTCAGGAAGGGGGTGGGAGAGAAAGTGCAGCTGTAACACTTTTCCTTGAAAGAAAAAATAAAAGGGAAAGGGAATAAAAGAGGGGATGATAGCAGGATATTCACTTGCTTTCCCCTCAGTGTTTCCCTTCTACTGAGTTTCTGTTCTTAAACACGAGTACTGACTCCTAAACTGATCTTCTTTTTGCTTTGCTGGATCAGACTAACTAGCAAGATGAGAAATGCCAAACTATGAAGTTCATGACTGGTGGGAGCGAGCATATGATATCCCATGCCCAACCCCTTTTTATCTTTGCTCAATACCACTCATATCAATCCCACCACGTAAAGTCCTGTGAATTCTTCCTAAAGTGTCACTCAGTTATAAGTTTTGGTTCCACACAACCAATTTTAATTCTCACAAAGGTGATTGCCTTGTATCATTAAACAGTGCCCTCTTAGAGATGAATCTTTTCTGTTTTCACTTAATTACCAGTGTTATACTGGTAAGTGAAGGAAGATTTTATTACCTATCAGATGAAGAAATGAAGCTGAATCCTTGTCTGCATGGTCTTATTAGGATCTGAATACAAGATGGATTGTAGGACTAGCAATTTAGCATACCTAAATTTTGCGATCTGCTCAACTCTATTTTGCTTTTGAGTCAAATGTATACTGGATTCTTTCACAAAATCCTATGCCTTGTAGATGTCATTGCAAAATGACAGAAACGTAAACTTAAAGGCTTTTAAAAGCTGGGTATGTCTACTCATCCTTGACTGGGATGAAGAGAATATGAGAGATTATATATTATAAAATTCAAAATATATTTTATTTATTTATAGCACTTGTCATTTGGTAAAAAAAATTACCTTCTGCATGGTTGCACTAAAGTAGTGTTGAGATTAAATGTCTTTTTGAAATTGTACAGGCTGATAACTCTCTCATTTAAGCTGTCTAATTCAATGCAGCCTTCATAACGAGGGTGATTTAGTGTATCAGGAGGCTGGAAGATTAAAAACAGTATTCAGAGACAATAGCATCATTTGAACAATGGGCAGTATAAACACGAAAAAATGTAAAGCTGTGACTGCTATGAGACCCTGCAATGAGGAGTGAGAGAATATTGTATTTCCATGACTGCAATGTACAGTCACAGCAGCTTGCACAAATTTAGGATACCACATTCTGAGTATTTTTAATTAACAGAAAAAGCCAAAATTCTAGCCCAAAATTCTAAACTAAACATTTGGGAGCATTTACTTGCTGAATGGGAACAGTGGTTCCCAAACATGGGTCCTCAGAAGTTGTTGGACTATAGCCCCCAAAATTCCTGATCATGCTTGGATGGTGATTTTAAAAGCTGGTATCAAAATCTAGGAACCCGAATTTGTGAACTACTGGTGTGTAATGGTTAAGACTGTCAGACTAAAGGTGTATCCATACTACAGAGTTAAAGCAATTCTCAGTCTAATCTACCTCCCAGGATTATTGCCAGGGAAAAATGAGAAGAGAGAAATCATATATTTAGTCCTGAGTATTAACGGAGACATGCTGAAATGTAAATTGGAATAAAGATAATATCATCCCAGGGCCCATTCACACTACTAAAAAAATCGGTTCTGAAACCGAATCAATCACGTGAAGTTCATATTCACCCCGAATCTCACACAAGCGAATCCAAGGCTTGCACACCCATTCCGTGATAAATGGCCCCTAGCGCGGTGTTTTTTAAATCGGCGCAAATACCGTTTCTTTTTAAAAAACCCGGGTCCTGGGAATGAGAACTTGGCCTCGATCACGATCGAGGCAAATTGAGGGAGGGATTTAGGTCAGAGGATGGGCAAAGGGCAAGGCATTTCCTCCCCTCATCGGAGGGGAGGGGGAGGAGGAAAGAGCCCTGGGAAGAAGGGAGCAAGGGAAGGCATTCTTTAGGAGCCTCTTTTCCCTGCATCCCCTGCCCAAAGCCCTCTGTCGCTGGGCATTCCTTCCCTTGCAGGAGGAAAAAATTCAGGTCACGAACAGAGCTCACATCAGGCAAACCCCCCCCCCCTTTTTGTGTGTGTGTGTGTGTCAGAGGGAAAAAGGGGTGGTGGTCTACTTCCAGCTCCCGCAGCCTCCCCATTGCTCTTGTCCCTCACGATCCCAAGGCTGGAAGGGATCCCCAAGGGATATCCAGTCCAACCCCCAATCAAAGAAACAACCCCCCCTTTTCAAGCAGCCTCTTTTGACAATTTATGCGCATTTTTTGGGGGGGTGACATGCCTGGGATGTAGGGAAATGGATGCAGCAGAAGCAGCCTCTTTTGACAATTTATGCACATTTTTTGGGGGGTGACATGTCTGTGTGCTTGCTTGTGCTTTATTTCCTCTTGTTCCTGGATTATTAATTATTATTATTATTGTTGTTATTGTTATTATTACTGTTATATGCGGATGCTACAGTCAGAATGCCTGCACTGCATTTCCCCTTTATTCCCAATTGATTCCATGGGTTAGAGCATTCCCTCCCCTCATCGGAGGGGAGAGAGAGGAGGAAAGAGCCCAAAGGGTGGATGCTAAGGGTGACAGGTGGCAAAAGGGGGGCTGGGCTGCATAGGGCTGGGGGTGAGGGGGGGAGATGGAGAAAGTGATGGAGGAGGAGGAAGGAGGAAGAGGAGGATTGCCCAGGCTGGGGGATGTAGGGAAATGTATGCAGCAGAAGCAGCCTCTTTTGACAATTTATGCGCATTTTTTGGGGGGTGACATGTCTGTGTGCTTGCTTGTGCTTTATTTCCTCTTGCTCCTGGATTATTAATTATCATTATTATTGTTGTTATTGTTATTATTACTGTTATATGCGGATGCTATAGTCAGAATGCCTGCACTGCATTTCCCCTTTATTCCCAATTGATTCCATGGGTTAGAGCATTCCCTCCCCACATCGGAGGGGAGAGAGAGGAGGAAAGAGCCCAAAGGGTGGATGCTAAGGGTGACAGGTGGCAAAAGGGGGGCTGGGCTGCATAGGGCTGCGGGTGGGGGGGGGAGATGGAGAAAGTGATGGAGGAGGAGGAGGAAGGAGGAAGAGGAAGAGGAGGATTGCCCAGGCTGGGGGATGTAGGGAAATGGATGCAGCCCAAGCAGCCTCTTTTGACAATTTATGCGCATTTTTTGGGGGTGACATGTCTGTGTGCTTGCTTGTGCTTTATTTCCTCTTGCTCCTGGATTATTATTATTATTATTATTATTATTATTATTATTATTATTATTATTATTATTATTAATGCGCTGCATTTCCCCTTTATTCCCAATTGATTCCATGAGGTCACTCTCTCTCCACCTCAGTGGAAGGCAATGGCAAAGTGTAAGCAGGTGGAAAGGGGTCAGTTCAGCAGAGGGGGAAGCTACAATGTTGCAAAAGACTTCACTTACAATCAGTGTTACATTTTTAAACAATTTTTTTTGAGCAAAGGGAAAGCTACAAATGTTGCTTTTAAAAGCATAAAAAATGCATGACAATTCCATCCTTTGCCTGGGACAGGGGCAGATCTGACCCAAATGCCCACAGGTTTATAAAAAATTAACCCTGTGCCTGGCTCTTTAAAAAAAGGGAGGAGGGGGAGGACACTTTCCAATGCCCTGCAAAACGTCACCATGACGATCGCTTGATTGACAGCGGCCACCTCACCGGCAGACACAGAATGCATTCGATTTCAAACAGAATGCATTCGATTTCAAATTTGTAGTGGGCACTTGCTAACGGAGCGATTCGGGGGAGGGGCATCCGGATCAGCCCAGTTCCCTCCACGTCTTTTATGCCAGTCTGAATGGGGCCCCAGAAATCCTTGACTAGCCCCTTCCTTAGGTTGGGAGGGGGGAAAAGATAGCTCTGCAAATGTCTCTGCATACAAGAGAAGCAGAACAAATAATTTTAAAGTTAAGTTAGTTTTGCTTCTGCTGCAAAATCAGGATAATTCTTCACATAGAATTTCATTTTTTTTAAAGTGAACATATTATTACCTACAGGATATTATTGTCAAGTTACTTTATGTACAGCAACTATATAATGATAGTTTACATGGGAAAAGGCTCCTTCTCATTCTATCATTTCCATCAGTTAGAAAAACATTACTGTAAAATCTGGTGGGTATCCTCCAACATAGAAGACGACATTGTCAGGATTTAAGTTGAGGAGAGTGTAGCTATTCTCGCTGCTGTCCTCAAAAGGTCCTAGACTTGATGGTGAAGAGGAGGTTGCACCTTTAATGTAATTTAGCTTTGCATATTGGTAAATTCTAAAAAGAAAAGAAATATAAGGGACAGATAATTAAAGGGCTTTGAATAATAAATCCATAAAAATTGGAAAGGCTTTATTATAGTGTCCTGTACCTCTCAAATCTCACAAGATCCAGAGTTGCATCTTTGGTGTCACTCTCATAAACTTGCTCAGGAACTTCTATTTCAGCTGTGTTGCCTCCTAGGCTGTAGGCACAAATAAGACGGCCATCCCGAACAGCCATACCTATGTAGTCTTTGGAACTCTAAAAATGGAAATTTAAGTTAAGAGTATAGAGAGTTTCATGTCCCTATTTTTAAATTAAATGTTTAAACTGGATTGATTCCAATATAAATGGAACAACAACTCCACAGATGTTATAATTTTTCAGTCTTCGGATAATTCTATTAGACATTTCTTACTCCCCTGCCCCAATATATAACTGGATTTTAAGATTCCTTAGCCAGCAATCATGATAAGTACATAATTTGACATCTATAATGTAGCCATTATGGGGTTCACATTCCCCAGATCCAATATGGCCATTGACTTGCCCTCAGAATGTCCAGTTTCAGGGCAGACCACTAGTAGGAACACTGCCAGAAATAGTTTTATGACCACAGAGCATTTCACACATGTCAGGTTTCTCTATAGCAGTCATAGCATCCCATCAGTACAGCTGTTCTTTGTTGTCAAATTATTATAACTCCCTCATACTACACCCAACTAGACTACTATAGAACAGGGTCAGTCCTACTGTTAGAACACATGAGGCCATTTACTCAGGTATTATCCTTTTAGTAGCAGGCACTGTTATTAATCTATTCCTGCAGTTCTTTTTACAGCCAGGAAAGCACCGAGGTACCTGTGAGATTTTATCACAGAGTGTGTCTGTGTGCTACCATTTGCGGCTCCATTTAAAGCAGCAAAATGTCTTGGACTGCCCTTACCTTGGTAGTCAAGAAATGGAAGACATTCACTGTCTATGTTTACATATCATGCTAAACCATGATAAGGAGTATCAAACAATTTTAAACAAGCAAAAAAATGTTTCCAGCTTACCTGGAGTGGCATTTGCAGCTCACAGCATCAGGCATATTTCAGTGGTTCCCATTTTCTTTGGCTGATTTGCCCCTGCTAGAAGCCTTCACAGTTTTTGTGGGCTCTGGGAAGAGTGGGCAAGCCAGCCAATCTTGTGCAGCTAAGTTAGCCAGTGGACAGGACTGGAGGAAGTCAAGAAAATGTCTTCTTCCAGTCAGCTCACTGGCTATTTAAATCAGGTACTGTACTGATATCAGTGCTTTCCTGCTCAGTTCGCTTAAGAACCTTATACTTCCACCTACCCTCCTTTTCCTTTTGCCATTTACAAGGGTTGCTGCTACTGTTGTCACATGTTTGGGCAGTTTTAACGTGGGAAACAGATTCAGTTCGGGGAGATGGGGCCAATGAGCTGCTCAGACCCAATTAGGGGATTCCTTTACCTTGTGGACAAGAATAAATGGGGCTATGACAAGCTTGGGGACAAGTGACCCTGCTCCAATCCAAGTGTTCTTTGTTTAGATGTGTGCATTATCAAAGTAATTGAATTATTTAGACAATTAGGATCAAAGATGTGGAAAGATCGAGAAAGAGAAATTTATGTGAAAAGAGAATAGTTACTGCAAGAAGCCAGAGAGTTCTGCTAGATCCTGTTAATTAACCAGTTATTCTGCCCTATACTCTTCAGCCCCTGTGTTCAATTTCTAAGCAATAACAACATATAACTCAAATATTTACTGCCTCTCTTGCACAATGATGAATAGATTAAACGAGAAATACCTACATCTTTGCCACCTAGGTACATAACAAACATGTCCGAAGTCTGCTGTGGGCTGTCCAATCGTGAGAGAGGTCTTTGAAGAAATAAGGAGAGGGAAGTATAGCCCTTCAGATCTTCAAGAATATCTGGAGGTCGAACCTCTACCCCAGAACTGCCATCAAACCTCATGGGAATAGCAACCTATTAAGAATAAAAATTAACATAATCAGTCACAAATTCATATAAGTCAGGAGGCTACCTCCACTAGATCCCACTGCTTTTACCAGAACTGGTGACCCTCCTTCCTGCAGCCCCTTTGAACCCTAAAAGCCTGCTCCAGAGGGTTGGGAACAAGACAATCTAAAGCACCTGAGTAATGGAAACAGTGAGTAACATTAGATAGAATGTAAGTCTAATGCCTGCCTCTGTAACCATCTTCCATGTTGAAAAATCCCACCTGCTCTCTAAGGGCTCTTCCAGACTGGTCTAAGCAAGTGTGAGTTCTCATAATACATCTCCCTGGGTTTGGCTGGTTGTAACAGACTCCATGTTCACTCATTCCATTTTTTTGGTGGGGGGAGGCTGTTTATGGCAATTTTTTTGGATCTACTCTAGAGCTCTTCCAAAGTTTTTCTAAAACCAAGTCATGGTTGGCCCTCGCATGTGATGCTTAGGGCATCCTTGCTGTGCGGCATCAAATAGGTGGCGCACGTATTGATGATGTCACTGCTGTGCGGCCTCCAGATGGAGACGCACAGCAGTGACGTGCTCGTGCTGCCGCCAGCTGTTTGCAACGGTGCAAAAAGGAGCCGATTTTTAGCGGTCCCTTTTTTTGCATAGCTGCACCGCACAATTTGATTGCTGCAGCGCATCTATGCAGCAAAGAGAGGCGGCTCCCGGCCACCTCTTCCTGGCACCCTGTACAGAGCTAAAATGAATTTCAACATGGAGAAATGTAAGGTACTGCACTTAGGGTGGAAAAATGAAATGCACAGATATAAGATGGGGGACACCTGGCTGAATGAGACTACATGTGAAAGGGATCTGGGAGTCCAAGTAGACCACAAATTGAAGATGAATCAAAAGTGTGATGCAGCAGTTAACAAGGTTAATGCGATTTTAGGCTGTATCAATAAAAGTATAGTGTCTAGATCAAGAGAAGTAATAGTATCACTCTATTCTGCTCTGGTCAGGCTCCACCTGGAATATTGTGTCCAGTTCTGGACACCACAGTTTAAAAAGGATGTTGAGAAACTGGAGCGTGCCCAAAGAAGGGTGACCAAAATGGTGAAGGGTCTGAAATCTATGCCCTATGAGGAACAATTTAGGGAGCTGGGGATGTTTAGCCTGGAGAAGAGAAGGTTAAGGGGTGATATGATAGCCCTGTTTAAATACTTGAAGGGATGTCATAGTGAGGAGGGAGCTAGCTTGTTTTCTGCTGCTCCAGAGACTAGGACCCGGAGCAATGGATGCAAGATACAGGAAAAGAGATTCCACCTCAACATTAGGAGGAACCTCCTGACAGTAAGGGCTGTTCGACAGTGGAACAAACTCCCTTGGAGTGTAGTGGAGTCTCCTTCCTTAGAGGTCTTTAAACAGAGGCTGGATGGCCATCTGTTGAGGATGCTTTGATTTAGATTTTCTGCATGGCAGAATGGGATCGGACTGGATGGTCCTTGCGGTCTCTTCCAACTCTATGATTCTATGATTCTGTGTTTGCCCTGTCTGGAGGAGCCTTAAGTGTGGATTCAGATGAAAACATCTGTAGCAGCTGAGGTAATGCCATTAAAGTCAAGCTTCTGGGTATAGTCTCTATAGATGATAAAGGAAGTTTCTTTGTGATAGCTGATATGTCTGTTCTGTTCAGAAGTGACTTCTCCTTAAGATCACCTGAACTGATCCCAAATAACAGATTGCAGATGACCAACATCTACAGCCTGCCCTCCCCAACTACAACTTGCCATCCGTGGATTTAAGCAATGGCAAGCCCCATTGCTGCTAATGGCTGTGCGTGAAAGTGTGTTCACTGCCACTGAAAACCGTGGGATTTGAGGTCCTGTGTTTTTTTTCATCTGTGCGGGGAGGGTGAGGATGGAAGTGATAAGAAGGGCCCACTGTACATATAGATAACAAAGAGAAAAGCAATACCTTCTTTGTTAGCCAGTTTAGCTTTACATCATTAAAGGAAAAAGACTGCTAGCTCAACAGAGCCTGGCCTACACACTTATCCTTTATTTACAGAGGATCTAAAGGCATCTGAGTATCACTAATGAAATGTGTTAGTGATGAGATGAAGCAAGAAACTTTAGTGAACATGTGATGACAAATTAGAATAAAGGAAAGAGGAAGCAATAGAAATTGGCAACACACACCTTGTTTGCAGCGTCTCTAGCTTGCTGGATGAGCTCTCTGATGCGATTTATATTCTCCGATATGTTGCCTATTGGCATAAGTTGTTGGTTGATACTTGTAATCTTGTTAAATAGATCCGGGAGGATATTTGTTAAATTCTTTACTGTTGGCAACATTTTTGAAAAAGGAGAGAAGGTGGGAACATTATATAAGAAAATGTCAAATATAAGTCACTTAAGTTAGGCATATAATAGCTAGAATTCACTGGTGCAGGCTGAATTCTGTTTGGACCAAAACCAAAAATTACTCCCGCAAATGAACAAATTTGTTTTGCTATAGGATAATAACAATGTTCTGTGTCTTCAAGTTGACTCTGACATATGATGATTCTATCATTCAGTTTTCTTGGTAAAATTTATTCAGAGGAGACTTGCCACTGTCTTTCTCTGAGGCTGAAAATATGATTTCCCCAAGGTCACCTGGTAGGTTTCTATGTCTGTGTATGAAAATTAGAATCTGGGTCTCCCTGAATCCAACTGTCAAATTTCTATACTACACTGACTAACAATCAGCATGGCATAGTGGTTTGGGTGTTAGACTAGGATTCTGAAAGATCAGGATTCGAATTTTGGCTCAGCCATGGAAACCCACTGGATATCTAGAACAGATTACTCTCTCAGTCCTACAGAGGCAATGAGAAATCTCCTCTGACCAAATCTTACCAAGACGATTCTATGACTTTGTTGCCATAAGTTGACTTTAATGTGCATAATATCACATGAAAATAAAGAAACTCAAGTTCCTCCTTATTCAATGCCAGGCAATTTTACAGAGTATAATTATCCAGATTCATTATTGCCTTAACTATTAAAATGATTATTAAAGTACAGTAATTCAATTATTAATTTAAATAACGTATATCAGTTTAATTATTGTTGTTTGTTGGTGGTGGTGTATGCCTCCAAGTCATTTTTTTTTTAAACTTGTGCTGACCCTAAGACAGTAGGGATTTTCTTGGCAAGTTTCCTCAGAAAGGTTTTACTATTGCTGTCCTCTGAATTTGAAAGAGTGTGACTTGCCAAAGGTCACCCTACTGTTTTCTAATTAAGAGTAATAAAATAAAGATCAGAGAAAAAATAATCACTAATCAAACACTTCCTTTTTCTTTATTTGCCGAGATCAAGTATGACAAGATACAGCTAAGAAGGTAAACCGGGGTGGGAAAGGAGTAGCCCATGGGATCCATGCCACACTGAAGCCCACTTTTGTTGTTCCCTAAACCCAGTGTCTCCCAAGACCCCCAACATCTCTCCCCTATCAAAATCTAATTTTTGGATGACTTTTTTTAAACTTGGAAATGATGCCAAACTCAAGACAAGCTTTTGCTTATGTAGTGGTTTTGCTTTCTTGGTACAAGTGGTACAGAGCAGAAATGCAATGGAGAGTAGAATTGCATGTTATAAAGAAGGTGGGGCTGATGCAGGATGTGACAATTCTGCCTCATATTCCAGCGCCATAATGTCATATTCAACTTGTAAATTTGCCTTTTTCTTCACTCATTGACTACTGCTAGTGGGGCAGAGAAATGTGGATGATAACAGTCCTGACATCAGGAAGGGCAATTCAATATCAATATTATTTGGAACTTCTCTGAGTTCCAGCACCATTTCTGATTGGCAGTGTCCCTTCAAATATTCTAGATCAGTGATGGAGAACAGATTTGCAGTGTCAGATTGGATCTCTACCCCTACAACACCAGATAAGACAGATAGTGTCAGAGAGTGTGGCCATGCTCCTGACGTCATGGCCATGAATATGCCTCCTGATATCACAGACTATCTGGTTACAGTCTCAGCTGGAGTTTCTAGCATGTGCTAGAATTTCTAGAAAGAACCAATTCTAATGAGTTTGCCAAGGGGTGAAAGGGCATGTCAAGAACATTCTGAACAGTCACATTGCCTGTTAATATCAATCTCAAAAGGCTAGAAGAGGTTAATGAAGCAAAGGAACCACCTACCTGTATTGTTTGCATCTTTAAGAGCATTGTTGAAATCAGCACTGTGTGTGGTTCCATAGGAATCTTTTATGTTTTCAACCTCTGTTTTAATTGGATCCAGTTCATCAAGTACATTAGTAGTAATATCATTGGCATTTTTGACCATGTTCTTTGCATTCATGATCATGCTGTTTATGCCATCTAGCAAAAAGATAAAGATGCACAAAGATTCATGATGGTATTTATCTTTTCTTTTTCAGTGGTGACAAAAAGAATAACCTGTGGTGACAAAAAAGTAGTGACAAAAAGAGTGGTGACAAAAAGAGTAACTTGTGGTGGAGTCTTCTTCCTTGGAGGTCTTTAAACAGAGGCTGGATGGCCATCTGTCAGGGATGCTTTGACTGTGATTTCCTGCATGGCAGGAGGTTGGACTGGATGGCCCTTGTGGTCTCTTTCAGTTCTATGATTCTACAATTCTTGCGTCACTTAAGATCTACAGTATTAAAATTAATAAATATTTTTGTTCCTTATTTTCTTGCCATTCTCCTTCCCAACTGATACAGCTATTTTGTAACAAATAAATAAAAATAATAAATGCTTACATTTACATACAGTAGTAAAAATCTGCATCCAATTGCTTACCTCTCTTTATCCCCTGGAGTTCATTTTGAAAGACTGTGAGATCTCCTTGAATCATATTCTTCTTACGCTTGGCATCTTGAAGTTGGTTCTTTATATCATCAAGAGCTGGGCTAATTTCTGTAAGGTAATTTGGAGTGAAACAGGTTTATAATTATTAATGTTGCTGAAGTTTCTCTGCTTTAGTCTCTAACCATATTTGAAAAATAGTGGCTGCAAAGCTGAATTCAGTTCTAAATTTAGCTGCAATTACAGCTAAATGAGCACTGAATATACATAGGAAACATTTAATTCTTATTAAAAATCCAATATCCTACAACCTATAAAGTAGTTTCCCACAGAATAAGTGTTTAGAACATTGAGACAAATAAATATTCAGAACTTGTTTCCAATTTCTATCCCCAACTATACTCCCTTAGAATCATAGAGTTTATGTAAGTGTTGATTTGTTATTTAGTGATACATTCAACTTAGGACTGACAACCGGATTTAGGTCTAAGATATCTGAGAACTAATTTTAGTAGTAGGTTAAAAACTACTACTATAGAGTGACAGGGGTATTTCAAATTGTGACACATATTGCCCCCTGCATGGTCAGCATCTGTGATAAGGATGTTATATATCCTATGTGCCGGCTTTTCTTCATCATTTAAAGCAGGAGTGGGGAATCTGCAACCTTTAATCTAACTTCATGTGGGTGTAAAGGTGAAAATTTATTTATTTATTTGCTACTTTTTCCCCTAAAGGGACCCAAGGTGACTCACAGATTTAAAAAACATTACAATAAAATTTAAAACAGTTTAAAATAGAGGAAAGTGGGTGGAAGAGGTAGGTAGGTATGGAACTTTATCAAGACTTGACCAACTCTATGATTCTATAACTCTGCTTCTGCTTTAAATCAAGGAAGGACAACTTCTATATTTTTTTAGGAGTGATGTGCTCTGCGTGCAATTTTCTGTGTTCTGGAAATATGTTTGGGTGCATGACTCCAACTCCTTTAATTCTCAACATTTTAAAACCATTTTTAAACAAGTCAAAGCTTTTTCTACATGTTTATTAAAATTTATTAGGGATGGATGTTATAGAAGACTCTGAGCTAATTTATAGGGCAATTTTAAAGCAGCAAAGCCCTTACACAGAGATCATACCATCTCAAGCTTTAGCTAGTAAAATTTGTTTCTCTAAACTGCTCCCCCAGTGTAGAATCACAGAATATCAGCGAAAATTCCTTCAGACCCAACATCTTTATCTGATATAACTTTGTTACATGTGCAAGCATCTAATTTTAGGGTGGGGGAAAGTCTCCCAGCAAGAAATCAGGGTAGTAAAGACTGTGTGAATCAGCTCTTAACAAGGCAAAGTCTATAATAGCAATATTAAAACCTTACTAAGCTTTGCTCAACCCCCACGTCACTTATTTGCCTTTCAAGTTACCTTGCAATGTCTTTTGTGCTGCTTGTGCTTGATTTAGCAGATTGCCACTGCTGGTCTTCAATCTGTTGGCCTTTCCAGCTAGATCTTTTTTCTCCATAATCTGAAAATGAAGAATTGCCATGTAAAATATCACACAGATAGAAAACATTAAAAAGTTTAAAAATTCATAATCCTAGCCATGGTTAGAAATATTTCAGCCTTGCAGAATCTATTTTAGTTTTTGCTGAGAGCTCTGTGGTCCACCATGTGGAATGGCTCATGGAGGAGAGTGAAGACAACAGATTCCTGTCAGCACATGCTCAGCCCAGGAATTTGTTTTCTATACCAAACCTAAACTGCCACCCTTCCTCCTTCAAAACATTGAAATACACTCTTCATTTTCTCTAAAACCTTTTCTTCATCAGCAATCAAACTTAGAAGGGAGGGAAGGAGAATGCTTTTCTTATTGTTGGCTGGTACTGTTGAAAATCCTTCTTTCGAGATCAGTTCCCAGAACCCTTCTTTGGAGTATAATTTCCAAAATCACTGAGGCCAGAACCCCAGTCCAAAAAGGTAATGTTTTCAAGTTCTGAGATGTAGTGAAGTGCAATGGTCATGATCACTTGCTTTCAGCTTCGGCTGATATGCAACTGCACCCCTTCCTGGAGCGGGAAGACCTTGAAACAGTAGTACATGCACTGGTAACCTCTCGGCTTGACTTTTGTAATGCGCTGTACATGTTTTTATACTGGGGAGTAAGGATAGAGGTTTTTTAGAATTTGTAACTCTGTGTCAAATTTGAAAACTTCAACTAGTACAGAATATGGCAGCTAGGCTGGTTACTGGTACATCTAGATTTTTCCCACATTACACCAGTTTTAAAATCCCTTCACTGGCTGCCTGTTAGTTTCCAGGCAAGATACAAAGTGTTGGTTTTAACCTTTAAAGCCCTACATGGCTTGGGTCCTGACTTCTTGCGGGAACACCTTCTCCCATATCATCCTCCCTGCACTCTTCATTCTGCTGGGAAGAATCTGCTTCAACCAAAGAGGACTAGACTCTCAGCAGTGACCCAGCGTCTAGGAGCAGCTGCTGAACTCTAGAACAACCTGCCGACCGAGATCCGTCAGATTACCACCTTGGAAACCATTAAGAAGGCTAATAAGACTGATCTCTTCTGACAAGTCTTTCCAGACTAGACCACCTCCATTTACCTGCCTCCCCCCTCCACTTTTCTCCATCCTCATTTCCATCCTATCTGGACCCCGCTATAAACTGCCTACAAATCTCCTACTTATTTTAACTGTTATTTTATACTATTGTTTTAATGTCCTTCTGGTTTAATTTCCTTTTAGTATTACTATGTTTTTATACTGGGGAGTAAGGATAGAGGTTTTTTAGAATTTGTAACTATATCTTGTTTTATTGTTGTAATCCGCTTGGATTCCAAGTCATTAAGCAGAATATAA
>NW_024802940.1:424504-427943 GCF_019175285.1 Sceloporus undulatus | reverse complement strand
ATCATCATCATCATCATCATCATCATCATCATCATCATCATCATCATCATCGTAAAGCATCCAGTGATCTACCAGAAGACTCACATCTTCATTCTGTTCACCCCAGATCAAGCTATTAAAATTACCAATCTCCTGGGTAGGCTGGGTTTAGCTGGGCATCAGCCTGAAGGAAGACTGAGAGATGAGTTGGAGCCATGCCCTGTGCAGCACCATAGCTGTGTCCAATAAAGATGTGACCATTTATATTTGTTCAGCTTTCCTTGCTTTTGCCTCTTAGTACCCATGAGAATTAAATATGCAGTAAGGGGAACTTCTTATTGTTGTTTGGGGACATGCCTTATCTCCCTTGCTTTTTTTCACACAATTTTAGGCCTCTCTCTACTCATAGTCAACATACTAATCATACTAACTTAGTGCCTTTTGCCAGTTCATCATTCAGTGATTGTCACCTGATCCTAAAAAATTGGTAAGGATTAGGCTATGGACCAAATGAGGAAGATGCTCCACTACCATTCAGACTATGAGGCACCAGTCTTTCTCTCACACATACAATGAACAGTGTGACCTGAATCTGTGGAGGCATTGCTATGGGAGTTGCCATGAGGTATGACTGCATTTAAACATTCATCACCACGCCACTGCCCCAGTTGCTACGGCAGGCGGAAAAGAGCGATGGCTGCTAGAAGAGTGGGATAAGAGGTCCCCTGCGATCTCCACAATGCCCTTACTCTAACAGGCAATCCCTCTGAGGCCAGACCTTAGAACCTTCTCCCTGTCCTAACTCAACCTCAGCACCAAAAAATCTAATGGCTAAGAAACAAAGGGACAATTATGAGAGTTCCTACATAGCAGGTGGTTGGACTGGAAGGTCCTTGTGGTCTCTTCCAACTCTATGATTCTATGATTTTATGACTTTGAAATGTTCTTACTGATACAGCTGAATCAGCAGCATCGGCTGCTCTGTTGGCTGCTGCCTCTGCTGCTTTGATGGCATTAATAATGTTCTCATAAGCAGTTGCAGCTTCCACAGCACAGGACACCAGCTCATCACTGCTGACATTTTTTTTTATCCTATGGGGGGAAAGACAGAGTAGAGAATTAAGTAATCCACAGTGTATAGTGAAAACATTTTTAGCTATGATCTTGACTTCTGGTTATAAACTACCATTAAATCTAATGTAACTCGTATGGTTCAATGGTGTGGACACCCTTCCACCATGCTTCCCATAGACTAAGAATTCATGTTTTTACTCCTTATGCTCTACTGGATCAAAGTAGCCAATCCAATCAAAGCCAAACAATAATCAGTTTCATGGATTCCATCTACAGAAAGTAGAGAATACACAACTGAACATGGAATCAGTGACAAAAGAGATGTAAGGCAGACTGCAGCCCTCAGGAAACATGACAGTAAAAGCAGCTACAGCTGCTGCCATATTTGTGACCCCTATTGCAATTTCTACAGTGAGGATTCAGGGGAAATGAAGATGACAGTGGCTGTATCTGTCACCCTCTGCACTTCTATACCTCTGAATAATTTTGAGGTGGGTTAGTTGCAGTGGCATTTGTCCCAACCACAGCATAGCTGGTTACTTTTTAAAAGCAATACGTAATCTGTTGCCTTTACATGCCACAATATTGAAAAAGTAATTTATTACATTACTTGCACCGCTTTTTCCTTTTTTATTACCTTTCATTACTTTCCTTTGAAAGAAAACAGCATATCGATAAGAGAATGGCATAAAACCTCAAAAATGTGAAAATGCCTTCAAAATGCACTTTAAAGGCTTTTTAAATAGTGATTAGATACCATTCCTTAACATGTCAGTAGAGTACCAGAGAACCCTGGTGGCACAGTGGTTAAATGCTTGTACTGCAGCCACTCACTCACAAACCATAAAGTTGCGAGTTCAATACAAGCAAAAGGGCTCAAGCTTGACTCAGGCTTGCATTCCTCCAAGATCGCTAAAATAAGTACCCAGATTGTTGGGAACAATTAGCTTACACTTTGTAAACCGCTTAGGGAGTGCTTAAGTGCACTGATAAGCGGTATAGAAATGTACTTGCTATTGCTATTGCTAGTACCATGGCTCTTAATTGTTCCATTACTTTTGAAATGTAATATCATTCCATGTAACAAATGCAACACTGCTACTCAATTAATTACAGGTAACTGTGTTACTCATTGCTTCTCAACTCTAGTCCTAATATGTCAGGTGACAACAGCAGCCTGCTTGTTTGCATGCCTGTGTGAGCATGTAGAGAGACATCAAGATTGAGAAGATGATCCAATATAGCAACTTTCTTCCAATCTGGTGCTTTTCAAACATGTTGGAATGCAACTCCCACCACGGCTGGTGAACTGGGTATCTGGGTATTATGGGGGTTTGAATCAACCTCATTTGGAGGCTGATGGGTAAGGGAAGGCTGCAGTATGGGAATCTTATCCACCTTCTTACAAAGGCTCTCTTACAAAGGATAAGCTGCCTTTGTTTTGCATTTTACATTTAACTCAGGGGACAAAGAGTGAAACATATTCTTAAATTATTAATCTACAGAAAAAGTAAACATACTCATCCAATTTTTTTGCTAAGTCTTGTAAAAAGATGGCGTGCTCCTCTGCTCTCACTACTAAAGGTTCCTTGCTAGCAGATAAAGACTGGTTCTTCAGTTTTTCACTAAGATCTTTCCTTGCTCCATCCAACTGGGCAGCTAAAGTTTCATATTCCTGGAATTTGAAGAGAAATACTATTTTGCTTGATGTGACCCAAACGTATTATAAAACAGTGGTAAATAAATAAATTATATGCTATCTTTTGTGCGCTTTAGCTTTTCATAAAAATCGTGATGTCTGGGTGCTTTTGAGCATAGCACAGAAGTATAGAAGATTAGAGAAGAAAAACATGTTTTTCATTTCACATCTTTTGTGAGCAGCTGTTACTACAAAATCAAGTCATTATTCACAGTGAATTTTATTTCCATTATAATGATAGTTCCTTCCCTCCCCTCACAGAATGAAAGCATTACTTCTTCAGTACCTCTTTACTCCTCTGCAGCAATGCAAATGCACTATTTGCTCGAGACAATGAAGCTTCAGCAGAATTTAGAAGATCCAAGATGTCATTCTGTTGTTTAGACATCTCCTCAGTCCGTTTCTGACACAGAAATGAAGGGTTTACTGATTATACATGAACACACACATGCGCGCACATACACACACACACACACACACACACACAGATCACAAAATAGAAATGGAAGGCTGGTAGAGCCATAACTAACATTTATTTACTTCATTTTAATTATAATTTCTATGCTGTCTTTCTCCCAGAGTGAGACCCAAGGTGGCTCCCAAAGAAAATCAATTAAAAACTGAACAATAAAAATGCAAAATAATTAAAAATCACCACATCAAATCATGTAAAAGTCATACAAAAGT
>NW_024802940.1:368362-424494 GCF_019175285.1 Sceloporus undulatus | reverse complement strand
TATCTATCTATCTATCTATCTATCTATCTATCTATCTATCTATCTATCTATCTACCTACCTACCTACCTACACAAACACACACACATCCCAATTAAAAGCCTGCTTAAACAAGGACATTACCTGTCTGGGAAAGGAAAGCTGGGAGGAGATCACCCTAGCCTTCCCTAGCCTTCCCCAGAAGAGAATCCCAGACGGTGAGAACAGCCACTGAAAAGGCTCTCTCTTGTGTCCTCACCAGCCTGTGATGGTGGCAGGACCAAGAGAAAGCCTTCCCCTGAAGATCTTAGACTTCTTGCAGATTTGTATGGGGAGATAACAGTGTTTCAGTCTGGACCCAAGCCATAAAGGGCTTTATAGGTCATAGCAACAGCAATAGCAAGTACATTTCTATACTGCTTATCAGTGCACTTAAGCACTCCCTAAGCGGTTTACAATGTGTAAGCTAATTGGGTATTCATTTTAGCAACCTCGGAAGGATGCCAGGCTGAGTCAATCCTGGAGCCCTGCAAGATCAAACTCACAACCTTGTAACTGTGAGAGGCTGTAGTGCCAGAAGTTAACCACTGCACCACCAGGGCTCCTAACCATGCCCATCACTTTAATTGTACCCAGAAATGAACCAGTAGCCAATGAATTTGTTTTAGCAAGATCACCATTATGACCTGCTGGGGTTTCCAAACCGTTTCCAAAGGCAATCCCATGCAGAATACATTACAGTAGTCCAAATGAGATGTAATCAAGACAAGTGTCATCACAGCCCAATCTGATGTCTCAAGGAACAGACACAATTGGCACACTAATTTCAGTTGTGCAAATGCACTCTAGTCACTCCTGAAAGCTGGGCACCAGGCTCAGAGCTGAGTTCAGGAAAGCACCCAGGCTGTGAGCATGAAATTTCAGGGGAAGAGTAACCCCATCTAGTATAGGCAGAGTCCCTATTCCCTGATCTGACTTTTGACTGACCAGGAACACCTCAGTCATGTCTGGATTAAGTTTCAATTTGTCCATGCTCATCCAGTCCATTACTGACAGCAAACACTGGTTAGCAGAGAATCAGTTTCCTTGGAATCAGATGGAAAGGGAAGACAGAGTTGGGTGTCATCAGGATATAGGTGATATCAAACCCCAAAACTGGATGACCTTTCTGAACAGTTTCACGTAGATGTTAGCATAGAGGATAAAACAGAACCCTGATGGACCTGACAGGCCAATGGCTAGGAATCCTCCAAGACCACCTTATGAGTTCACCCCTCTAAGAAGGACTAGAACCACTGTATAGCATTGCCCCCCAGTTCAATGGCATGGAAAGCCACAGAAATGTCCAGTAGAACCAACAAGGATGCACTCCACCTGTAAAATTCCCTACATAAACCATCCACCAATGGATGGATGACCAATGGTTGCCACCAAAGCAACCAAAGCTGTCTCTGTTCCATAACCACCCTGAAGCCAGACAGAAATGGATCTAGATAATCTGTCCCACCACAGAAAGTTAGAGACTGGCTGATAATTATCCAGAATGGTGGGATAAAAGGAGGCCTTTTTTCCCCAGTACAGCCTCACCATAGTCTCTTTTAGGCAGGATGGAAATTTCCCTTGCTGCAGTGAGGCATACACCACTTTTCTTACCCACTCAGCCAGTCCCCCTCTAGCTGCTTTCAGAAGCCAGGAGGATATCATCTATTAATCTATTAAGTGCAGGGTAGGATATTTTAAATGCAGTATTACCTTAATATCTTCAAAGAGCACTTTATTGTCTACATTTAAACTTTCAGCCAGCTTGGTTTGTTCTTTTGCTTCTCTCAAAGATTCACGAAGATCATTCAGTTTCAATTCATACTCATTTAACGAATCTCTTACAATTTTAATGACTCCCTGGTTTTCTGCTTGGTGCTTCTGTAGTTCATTCCTTACACGTTCTAGCACTATAGAATTATAATGGAGAAAGTAAGATAAAAAGAAAGCTGACCTTCCTTAAGCATAAGCATCCAGACAGCTGAGGAGATTAAACCCCATCTTGTCAACAGACCCATTCTAGATCAATTTTTCATCAGTGAATTAATTCAGATTGAATAGATCATTTGTAGCTGAACAAGCATAAGACATTATATGTCCATTTTGTGAATTGCCTGCTTTACTATACCTAATTCTGTATGCCTTTTTAATAAATAAATAGACTCTGAATTTTTAGATTACCAAACTTTATATACCAGTTGATAGATTACAAAAAATCTATTTTTGACCTTTACGCTATTTTTGGATTACTGAAACTGCAACTTTTTAAAAACTGGTTGAGGTCTAAGGCAGAATATACAGCTGCATTAATATCTGTAGGCTAGTTCTGCTCCCAAGACAAGTCTCCTTTGTTAAAAAGGTTATTTTAGAATCAAGGTGCACATCTAATATAAGATATATAAACAAATAGTTGTTTATAGGCAATGATATGCTAATTAGTAGTTTTACAGTCTCACCCAAGTTTGGGTCAAAGGAAAAGTAGAACTGGTAAAGCCCAGCCAGCAAACAGAAACTCTGACAAATATTACATTGTACTATTCATTATTTGTTATATGCCTGTGAATTTACCTGTCAGCAAAGGATAATTAAAACAGCAGAACTGTCATAAGCAATTTCTATCACATCTATCATATCTGTCTAGAGGATTTTGTTAGTATCTCTCTGGCCCATTGAGCCTGAGAACACATGTCTTGGGTTTTCCCTATACTACTATGTGTATTTCTGTTATTCACACCTGTATTTCCCATCCCACCATTCTCTCCATCCTGGCCATACTGACTGGAGATGATGGGATTCATAGGTCAACACATCCAGAGAATGTCAGGCTGACGAAGACTGGACTCCTTTCAGGTATGAATACTTGATATGTTATCTGAGTGCACTGCACTCCTTTCTGAACACTATTCCATTACCAACATTTTCGGTTCCAGTTCCAGATTGTTTACAACTCCTCAGAGAATCTTCAAAGGGACCAACAATTCCTTCCCATCCTAGAAAATCTACACAGAGACATTTCTAGCCCAGCATCTGTGCACATGTTTTAGTTCTTACAATTCTGGGCTTTTCCATTCTCTTTTTCAGCATTTCTTAGTTGTTGGTCAAAATTACGGGCTCTCATCTCGTTCATCATTTCCTGAGCTTCAGCCAGCCTTTTGGCAACATCTCCTGAAGGCAAAGTTCCTTGTCCAGAAGTACCAGGTATCTGGTTCAAGAGAACTATGATAGGAAGGGGGAAAAAACAACAACAATTTTCAAAGGAGCAAGGCACTTTTAAAGACATGTTTCAAAACCGTGTGGACCCATTTGCCTTCCAGCATGAATTTATTAGTCAGTCAGTCAATCGGTCAGAATTTAACAATGTACCAATAAGCCACAAGGAAATCCTGATGGAATCTTGGCTTTACTCTGTTTGGAATTTTTGAAACTAACATTCAGAGTCTATCCCAATTATTAAGAACTGATAGTTGGAGTATAGGCTCTGCTGGTCAAGTAACTACTACCACCAGTACAATATTCCTATGGTGAGTTTTTGACTTGAGCTGTCAAATATACAGTGCAATTCTACACATGTTATATGTTGCAGTAGTTAGACTGTGATTTAGGAAACCCATTCCTCTCTGTGTCAATGAACTCACCAGATGACTTTGGGCCAGACACTCTCTCAGCTTGACTTACTTTACAGGGTGGATGTGAAGATAAAGTGGGTAGGAAGAGAGCAATGTAGGCTGCCCTGTACTGATGAGATTTATATAGGATTGTAGCTTTGAATCTCTTCCTGCACAAATCTCTCTCAGAGCCATCTCTGCTCCACATCTTTGGCAACTGCTGCGACCATTCACACTAACAGGGCACATGATTAACTGATCTAAAACTAGGCAGCTGGTTATGATAAATGTGGTCTAGTAGATTATGATCACTTCACAGAGGTATTTTGTTATCTGTGCTGACTTCCAGTTCCCAAGAGTGGGGGTCACAGTTACAGATCATCATGGAGTCATAATAGACTTGGAAAGGACATCATGCGCTATTGAGTCCAACCCCTTCTCAAAGCACGATCTCCAGCTAAAGCATCCCTAGCAAGCAGCTGTCCAGCCTCTTTTTGAAGACATCCAAAGAAGGATACTCCATTACAACACTAGGTAACTGGTTCCATTGCCAAATTGCTCTTACTGTCAAGAAGTTCCTTCTAAAGTTCAGTCAAATGCTACTTTGCTGTAACTTCTAAAGAGACTTACCTGGTACCTACAATGTGTCGCTTGTGGGTATAGACCTATTAATATTCCCTGGGTCTTTTAACTTTTATGTTTTTGTGCATTTCATATATTTGGCAATAATTACTTTCCCCTTTGCTGGTTTTAACAATGATTTTATACTGACTCTGTGGATTTTTGATCTTATGCTATATTATATTTCATGTATTGATATTGTTTTCAATTTATATTCTGACATTATTCAGACTTATGTTTGTATTTTATTGATCTGTAACTTTTTAAAAATGCCTTGCTGATGGGCTACATTAAAATCCTGTAAAAAATAAAATAAAATAGAATGACTGAGCATTACAATCTACAGAAACTGAAACATGGTCACAAAGATGCTGTGAATTAATTTCTGAATTAAAATTATGAAATTATCTTAAATATTAACATTTCCAAATATTTCCACAGTTAATTTATTACTGAATGAAGTAGAATTGTTTCTACAGAACAGGATTTGATTGAATAGAATGGTGTACAATGGAGTTAACATGATCTGTGGGATGTGGGGCCAATGTGAGCTCTTGAAAAGTTTGCAGGCTACAGTAGCGCTCCTGTTGACAACCTGAAGTGATGTTCAGCACAATGGGAAGTCACTTGCTTTCAAACTGTTTTTTTTTTTAACTACAATCGTCCTTTCTGATTCGTGGAGGATCCATTCTGGACCTCCTGTGAATCAGAAAAACCGCAAATATTCAAAGCTCATTAGTTAAAATGGGCATGTATCCCTGCACACACGCCTTTTTGTCCCTCCCTGCTTGCCATCCACAAATGAGTGAGACTGTGGACTCCAAGTCTGTGAATGAGGAGGGAGGAATGTACTGTTTTTCACTGTTTCAGGATAGCCCACCCCAGCTTTTAAGGCCAAAACTGTGCCTATCAGAGTTTTTCCAATCAATTTTTTGATTTAAATGACACAAATAATTGTAGGGTCTGAGCATCAAGGTTTGCACAGGACTGCCTATGAGATCACAGACAACACAGGCCAAACAATTTCTTCCCAGATGTAGAAGAACAGAAGTTATTCTTACCATTAATATTGATGACTATACTTTGTATTTTTGAAATCAAGTCTTTTCCTCTTTGGTTAGTCTTACTAAAATTATTGAACAGTGTCTCTGCTTTCCTGTAATTATTTTCAGCCTATGAAAAAGAAAGATATGTTGAAAAAGGAGTTAGAATTAATAAGTATTTGTTTGAAATAGTATTTGCTTACATCAACTAGTCCTTGATAGCAGATGACAATTTGCTGTTGTGTTATGACAGATTTCAGAAACCTGATAAATTTGACACCTACTGCTCATTATTAAAACTCTAGAAGTAAAATATCAGAAGTGTGACATGCAAGTGTCATCAAAATCTGGCATCCATGGTAAGAATTATTTCTGACAGACATTAGGGTGGCATTTGAAAATACACCAAAGCCATTTAGTCACCCTTGGTATTTGCGATTTTCCTGTGAAATATCAACAATGACCAGTAAATGTCAGCATTCACTTAAAAATTCTTACAAGGGCATTGGCATACACAAAATTTAAATAACTCACCTTTTCTTTTAGAGCATTAACATTTTGATTAAGGTCAATGAAGTCTGTCTCCAGTTCATCTACTTTTGGGTCTTGAGTTGTAATAATGGAACGATAGCGGTTCAATAAAATCTGAAAATAAGGCCAAACAAAAGAGGCTATATGACTAACTTTGGACACAAATATATTTTGGAGTTCTACAAAAATATTTCTTATCTAAGATATCAAGGGGAGAGGAGAATCCACTGAACAATGTATGTAGCAATCTCTCACACACATTTGGAAGTAATGAGACACACTTCTGAATAACAGGGATAGGAGTATCTGCTGTCTACACAAACTGCTAAAAGCTATAAAGAAGAAAAGCATAGATCAACTTGCTCCAGGTGAGTGTCAATCAATCAATCAATCAATTTTATTTATGGTCTTTGACCAAAATATCTCTAAAAATATTAAAATTAACCAGTAAAAGCAAACTTACAAATATACCGGTACATCTACATAAAATCAGTTAAAACACAAATGTGAATATAGACAGGTAGCACCTCACACTAGGATGGAGGGACCTATCTTCTAGCATCCAATTTCCAACTTTTCACAGTAATTCTGGTCCTTAATGACAGCTGCACAGAATCAAGCCATGTTCTCAGTTATTTGTGAGTCTACATCCTCAAGCAGTAATGTCAAGTAGTAATCAGCTGTTTGCCCTGGGAATTTTTGTAAAATTGGGTAAATTAAAGAGGAGCACACACCTTGATAGAATGGGCAATGCAATATGACATGCAGACGTGATTGAACTGAAGTATCAGAACATAAGCATGTCCAATTCTCATAAGGGAGCTTCTTATATTTTCCTTCCAAAACTGGAGAGGGAAGGACGTTAAAACGGGTGACTGTATTTCATGCAGGCCCAGATACAGCCACCATTGTTTTTTAAAGACTGGCAAGTTGTATTCCTTTTAACCAGTCCCCAGCAGCAACCTATAAGCTTAATTTTTTAATAACTAAATATTCCCAGAATAATGTATTGCGGCATTTTAATGAGAACAAGTCACCAGGATGTTTTCCTTTTGGGGGACTGCAGCATGGTCATAGGCCATGTTGGACAGGGGACACTGGGATCTGCAGTGCAAAAAGGGAATTTTTCCAAGCATGGGCCTTTCCTCTGGGATTGGTATAGGAAAGAACTATGCAGGTTGCCCAATTCACATGACTCCATCACGTGAATTGGGCACACCCAGCCACATGGAATCACCTAATAATGATCATAGGAAAAGCGGTATACAAATAAAACATATTATTATTATTATTATTAAATATCTATCACAGTATCTGATTTGAAAGAGCAACTTATTCTATAGTTCCTCGGTTTTTTCATGCTCTTCCCTTCTCCTCTTGGAAATATTCATTTTTTCCAGTTACCTTTAGCTGTCTGACCCGGTCTTCCAGATGCTTCATCTGCCCCAGTGCGTTGGTGCTGGCGTTGACATTTTGCATCTGAAACTTAATCACATGGAGTTCATCCTGCATTGTACTCAGATCCTTCAACAGAGTAATCACACAGCTATCACAAGCTGAAGGGGGAAAGAACATATGGCAAAACAGAATAAAGTGTTAGTTTTTAGGATGTGCCTGGAACAGACTTCCTGAGAACAACAGGACTGACACCAAAAGAAACTCCTTCCACAAATGATAATTTACTATTACAATGAACAACAAAGCCAGGAGAATTACATCTAAGAAACTTTTTACTCTTTATTTGTGTGCTTTTTATGTCCAATTTTTTTTAAAAAAAACAAAACAAAAAAGAGAGTACCTGTTCTATTTCCAGGCTCTCATTCCATTGCTTAGACATTTAGTTTGCAAACAGGTTCACTGTAAAAATGACTGTGGAGTTATCAGCAAACAAAGCTCCACTTAAACCATAAAACACACAGGCCAAATGGTTGGTATGGAGTGGTCACAACTTTATTGACTACAGGTGAAGAGGCTTGGTGTGAGCATGGGTCCAGATCCATCACTGGTCAATCTACCTGCCAGCTGTTGGAAACCATAAAGCCCAGCCCAGATTTAAGTGTGTGTGTGTGTGTACGAACGAACCAGAGCAGTGTAGTGGTTTAAGCAATGGACTAGGACTCTGGGGACCAGGGTTTAAATCTCAGCTCAATCATGGAAATCCACTGGGTGATCTTGGCTAAGTCGTATTCTCTGAACCTCAGGGGCAATGATGAATCCCCTCTGAAGAAGGCTGCCAAGAAAATCCCATTATGGGCTCGCCTTAGGGTCGTCATAAATCAGAAAGAACTTGAAGGCACGCAAAAACAACAATGTATGTAGTGTTCTGACTTTCTCCCAATGTATGTAGTGTTCTGACTTTTTTCCAACCTATCCTCCTTTTCATTAACTTGTAGTATTTGTCACAACTTTGTGTGGTTTTAGCATGGAGTCTTGATCTAGTGTGGTGGAGGCTGAACGCAAGAATCAACATGGCTGGAAACTACTGTATGATTTCCATGCCACATGGGAGGGGGGATGTCACTTGACCCAAGCTGGACATGACCCACCCTACCTACTTATCCCTTAAGGGGACCCACCCATCAGGTCTGACAGGCATGTAGACCCTGCCTCCACCACACTAGATCAAGACTCCATGCTAAAACCACACAAAGTTGTGACAAATACTACAAGTTAATGAAAAAGATATTTAATACACCAGGGATAAGGGAGGATAGGTTGGAAAAATGCTACCAAGCAAACTGAGAAAGGGAGCAGAAGAGGCTGGCTTAAATACCAAGGAAGTTGACTGGAGAGAAGCCTAAATTCGGCCATCTGAACCTTTCCACTAGCTGACCTGCCAACAGGCAACTTGTTAAATTTCTCACCCCTGACCAGAGCCTATGAAAATCACATAGGCTTCTGGAAAGGGAAAGGAAACACGGACTCTGGGGAGGATAGTGCCAACTGTGTTCCCACCTACTATGATCAGTCACAAACAATGGTCCTAGTAAATCAGGAATGACAGTATTGTTGACTTTTCTAATCTTCCATTAAAAATAAACAAACTAATTAGGACTTTTAAATGGAACTCTGAAAGCAACCATTCAGACTGGTCAAGCATTATTACTTACAATCACAGTCTTCATGAGGATCTATGTCTTTTGGTTCTTGATTTATACATTCTGGAAATCAGAGGTGGAGAAAAGAGCCAGTTAAGAATTAAATGATAGAATACAGATCACATGTACAAGATTCTTAAAAGGTCATTGGAAAATGACTATTTTGATGGAATCAATGTCCTCTACGCTTACTGAAAACCAAAAGTAACTCTTAACACATTTCTAGGTATGTTAAAAGATAAGCTCTCAGGCTCTCCTCACATTAATAATGCTTTACATCAGATGCATGTTTACACTATCCATTGGTTTTCTCAAGGTTGTTGTAAACTGGTACTTGTTAGGCAACTAATCCTGCTGACACAAAGAAAAAACACTCTGTATTTTGATCACTAGCCTGAGTGAAACCTTCAGAAATCTTCTCTAAAGATCTACTCTAAAGGAGCCATAGCCCTGCTATTATTCATAGAATCACTTACCCAGGGAGGTAAGTGAAAAGCCCCCCAAACTGCCATTTAACTAAGCTCAACTGTAATTTAGTTCTTCATCAAGCAGATAAGCTGACAGTTATCACTGAATGTAAGGCTTATAATCCTGTGATGACAGTGCAAACAGGTCCTGAAAATTCTGCAATGGAAAAAATAGACCAAACCTTTCCTATAATGGAACATGGAACAGTTAGGTTCCTATTTAATAATTAATATTTGATTTTGAAAGCTCTATACACTTATCCCACACCTGTACGGAAAAGCAGTGGACTACACAAACAGCTGAGAACTAAAATATTAGATCAATGGAGAAGGATGTTGTTATCTTCTTCACACAGAGGGCATCTTCCAGAATGACCTTCCAACATTATCTCTTGCAGTGTCCAGAACCACTGCAGAATGATTTCTTCCCATATTCATCGTTAATGCTCACTGGGAGGATTATGGAAAACATTACTGGGAGGAGGATGAAAATGTATGCCACATTTTCCTTTCATATCAATACAATTTCATAAAGTGGGATGCTGGTATCTGAAGGACCCATGCTGTGGCTGAACATATGAGTTCTTGCATCTGAAGGCTTAGACTGGTCCAGTTGATTGCAGAGACTACTTAGCTACTCAAACCAAACACAAAATGTGCCTCAGTCTTGTATTCCATGACTTGCTTTATATCCTTGGTTGACCAAATTGATTCTGTATTACAACCAAAGTAAGCTGATTATTTTATATGCAATAAACCTAAGCTATGTGGAATTTAAGACTCTTTATGGAGCATCTACTGAGTGCTAATTTTAAAGTCCTGAAAATCAGTTCTCTATCTGCTGCTGAGGGGGAAGCAAAATCAGCTACTCAGGCTTAAAAAAAAAAAAGAAGAACAAGTACAAAGCCCCAACTGGAGGGGAAAGGGGGGGATTGGCTAAGGATATATGTAATCAGATATTTTTAACCACTAACCTTCACAGATACAACACCCCCTAGATATGTTTAATGATACATTCAAGAGGAGTGCCAATTAAATATGATTTTCACTATAGCCCATAAGATGATGCAATTAAAGGCTTCAACGCTTTAGTGGAACACCACAGTGACATCATAGTTTGCTAAAGTAACTGCACTTCTAATCATAGCTGATAGGGAGAAATTAATGGCTGGAAACAGCATTTTAAATTTGTAAATTACAGTGAATTCTGAGTCAAGACATAACTTGTTCTGACAAATTTCAAATGGAGAGCAGGAGTTTATTGATGACTATATTCTGAAGAAAGTATTTTAAAATGTTACTTTCTCGCCAAAATTAAAGTTTTCCATTCTGGTAAAGGAGGTATTGCATAATGGAAACTAGAAAAAAATTAATATTACTTTTGAGCAAGAAAGCACCATGATGAATCCATATGAATCAGATTCTCTTTGGGTATACATCAAAAGCTGCAAGGAATAGAAGTTGGAATATATGCACCTGTTCTTGGGTTCTGGGCTGGCCATTGTATTCCTCTGTACAGGAAGGATTTAATGGCTGGTTCAAACTTTCCCTGAGCTATACAGTCTTCTTGGTTATGGAGTGTTTTGGCTTAGCCTCATCCCTCAGCTCTGACTCCGTGTATAAACTCTTGATTAATCTTTGACATCTGTCTAATGCTCAGTCTGTGACAGCTATCCACCTGACAAAGTTGCCAGGTTTCCCTTATTATAGGGGATGGAAAGTTTGTCCCTTCATATATCCATGTATGTGCTCAACACGTGACTTCTTTGTAGAGGACAAGCTCCATAATACAGAGAAAGTTGGACTGCTGTAGTTGACTGTGCATCCGACAGAAACCTGTCCTGCCAAAAAGTCTTGGGGAAACACCACCATAATGTGTATATTCAACATCACAATAAGCTGTGGTTTGCATTATTCATATTTTTTTGCTTAAGCCATGAACAGCACCTGACCAAACAGTCTGGGTTGCCTTCACACTTTTAATTTGTTTCTCTCCTGTTCCTTTTAACAGCTCCTGTTTCAGGATGGACAGCTGAGTGAGGACATGTCTGGTTATTATATTACATTTATTTATATTCTGTCTTTCTCCCGAAACTGGGACACAAGGCTTCTTACAATTTTAAAAAGATCAATAAAGCTAAAAACCTGAAAAAAGTGAACATTAAAATGGAGTTCAACTAGTCAAAATATTGAAATGACATAAAGGTACACTTTAAAATTATAAAATGTACTAAAAAGACAAAAACAATTAAAACAGTTTAAAAACAAAATTAAAACAGCTGTTTAAACAGCTTAAAACAATACAGCACCCTTTGCTTAAGGGCAAGCCATGATTTAAACAACATATTAAAAGTAAGGCTATTGTTTGACTAATCCTAAACATGTTTAAATGTTAGACTACTGTACAGCCAGAGTCTGTTTGAAACTACATGTGAAATTTATATTGCCTATAGCTACATAACTATGGAGCAACTGCAAACATTGCAGAACATACTGCCCTAATTTATACTGACCAGGAGTCCTGGTGGTGTAGTGGTTAAATGCTGGTACTGCAGCCACTCACAGCCACAAGGGCTCCAGCATCCACTCAGCTGTCCATCCTTTCATAGGTCTGTAAAATGAGTACCCAGCTTGTTGGGGGCAATTGGTTTACACAATGCAAACCACTTAGGGAGAGCTAGTTCACTGATAAGTGGTATAGAAATGTACTTGCTATTGCTAGTTAATTTTATTACTTATTGCTTACTCAAGGGGAAGCATTATTTTCAGTAGTAGCCTGTACTCAAACAGGTGTCCTTCTGATATGGATTCCTTTTGTGTGTGTGTGTGTGTGTTCAGTAAAATATAGTATGCTATCAAGAAATATCTAACATAAATTTACATACCTCCAGTCAGGCGATCACAGTTCATTAGCTGACCATTGTCAAGGCAATTACATTTCTGACAAAATCCTCCATATTTCAGTGGATTTCCAAAATAACCAGGAGCACAGCTATAACAATGAATCAATACAAAGATAAAAATAATTGATAATTAATACAGATTAACAGACATTGAAATTGCTTCTCCTGGTTTAAAGGTTTGCATAAAATCTAACAAATAAAGCTATTTTATTGGATTCAGGTTATAATTGCCTGTTTTGACAAATGAAATGCTTGTCCCAAGAAGTATTTTACTAAATTCAGGGTTAAATGCAAAATGAACAATCCAGAATCATCAAATTCTTCCCAACCATCTAGAAATGGAAAATGCCCAAGGCTCCAAATGTTTATGGACTTCAACTCCTATCAGCTTTAGCTAGCACTGATATTGGTAACGGGAGATACACACTGTAGTTCAGATACATCTGAAAGTTCAAACATTCTGCATGCCAGATTTTGGAGGAAAGTGATCTCAAATTGCTGACTGAAAAACTGGACTTTAATCCCTTTTTTGCAGCAGTTCTCTGGGACAGAGAACAAGTTGATCGAGCCAGAGTATGACATGTTATGTCCTCATTGCTTTTCCTCATTGTCTAAATACTAATTCAGGATACAGATCTTTGGAAACATTATCTTTACAGAAATAATGTTTCCAAAAATCTGAATTACGAGAAAACCACATTAAAATGGGATTATATCAATTGCAAAATTTTAGCAATTTGTCTGCTCCATCTAAACCAGAAGCCACCCCTTTTCATCTCTGGTCTCTGTTTTATCAGTTGACAAATTGATGATTCCATCCAGACTTCAATTTAATACAGACAATTTTTCCCCTCAAAGTGTACACAAACTTTCCTCTTAATGTATATACACTATACTGTATATATTTTCTTGTTTGTGTATGTCTACACACTCTATACCCAGACAGAAGTCAAAGCAGAGAAAGATAAAAATAATTAAAGTAGTTTTCAAATCAACAGAATTGGAGCACAAATCAGCTTTCTTTGGACTGCATCCACACTTCACATTACTGATCAAATAAAAAGATTTAAGCATGTATGCAGGAGTTTTAGTGCATGACAGGTACACTATGCAATGCACTATGCACTATTCATGTCAAAGTCAAAAGGCAAGTGGTGCACAGAATCCCATTGGAATACAGGAGGCATTCTGACACTCTGAATCAAAGGCAGCAGCTTGTGCTCACAGAATGCTCTGTTTGTCTTTTCAAGTCCCTCAAGCCCCTTGGATGGCAGCCCAACAATGTGAATATGTCATGCAAATAGAATACACAACGTTTTGCAAGGTGGTATTTGTTTTTGAAGCATAAGATTTGCTTGAACTTTCTACATAGCAGATCAGCAATGAAACCAGTCACATACCTTTCACAATGCACCCCAGTATAGCCTTCTTTACAAAAGCACTGAATATCTCCATCATTTTCCACACAGCCAGAAGCAAAGCTACACAAGGAAAGAAAATAACACACATAAAAGTATTTTATACCTCTCAAGGCATGTTTTGAAACACAGCTGCCCCTCCTTTTTCATGGGGGATCTGTTCCATAACCCCTCGCGAAAACGGAGTTTCACTTATATCCCATCCCCACTGGCTTGAATATATGCACAGGCACACACCCTATTCTTTCTCCCTCTGTTCATCCCTTGTGCATAAGCAAGGGACCCAAGTCCAAAGTCCACGAGAACCAAAGGAGGACTGTATTTTCATTCAAAAATATCTATAGTATATGTTGTGTTACAAATATTTCTGTCAGAATAAAAAATATAATGATACCACAAACATGTGAGAAAAAGACAAACTGCAACTATTTTTGCTCTTATATTGCTCTCCTTATGTTTGTAGTGCACTTTGCAATGCTAGTTTCAAAGTACAATTCACTCTTGAAAACAAAGCAAACAACCAAACTTTTCAATATGAATCATGGGAATGAAAACTGCATCAACTGATGGGTTATTACAGAATGAGAATACACATTTGCTCTTTTTCCTTGAAGGTCTATAGAATTTAAGAATTTATATTTGGTGAATTGCAGTTGACAATAATAATGCTCACTGTTCTGAACTATGCACAAAATAATGTCTTCATAACAGAGGAACTGAGGCAGTCATTTATATCAGGATTATAGCCTGACTCATTAGAATGAGATTCAGTAGATTATCACACTACACTCTTAAAACATTGCTAGTCCACTTTAACTGCTCTGACTGCATCATGTTCAATTTTGGAGTCTGTAGTTCAGCAAGGCCTAAGAGCTCTCTGGCTGAATATTCTAAATGCTCCTCCTTAAACTGCAAATCCCAGAAACAATGGGAAGCAGCCAGAGTAATAAAAGTGGATTAGCAACATTTTAGGAGTGTAGTGCAATAATGACTACTAGCCATTGATTTGCTAGACAAGAAATGGGGGATGTGTGGCCCTTCAGATGATGCTGGATTGCAACTATCACCATCTTTCACCACTGCCTGGGCTGGTATCCTCTATCCTGGATCTTACCCACTGCATATGCATGTTTCCTAATGCTGGTACAGATGACTCAAAGCATTAAGGGGTGGGGAAAGCTAGGGACCTCACTCCACATCAAAGGTTCCTGTTGCAATGACAAGTTAGTCTATGATGCATGGGAACAGAAGAACAATTTACTATAGCATCATACAATAACAAGGCAGGGACCATACACAGACAGGGGCATGTCATTCATATCAGGGGGGGGGTGTATTCATATCAGGTGGGGTATGCTCGGCTAAAAAGCTCAGTGTTAACATGGCCATGGCTCTATCCTATGGAATCCTGAGATTTGTAGTTTGGCAAGGGGTGCTCAGAATTCTTGCCAGAAAGCTCTACTTCTATAGGGCTATAATTCAGAGGAAGGCATGTCACTGAACTACAAGTATGAGGATTTTATAGGACAGAATCATGACAGTCAGTGATGTTCCTAATGCTGGTGTCATCTGGTGCAGGTGCCAGCAGCAGTGGCCTGTCTTGCCGCCTCCAGCTGCCTGTGGAGACCAGCCATGAGCCAACCAAGACACCAGAAAAGGTGACCTCCTTTCCCGATGCTTTGGTTTGCTCAGATGAGTCAGCCAAGGCACTGGGGAAGGTGGGAGAGGCAGGAGCATGCACGCTCACCTCTCCTTCCCTGATGGCTTGGCTAGCTCTGGTGGATTCAGCCAAGAAAGCCAAGGCAGCAGAGAAGGGGTGGGCATCAGAAGCAGCATCACTCCCCTGCATAGTGGGAGAAGGGCCCTATTGGGTGTCACCCCTCTTCTCAGGTATCACCAGTTGTGGTCCACACACACTGCACCTCCTAGGGACACCTCTGACTGCAGTCAAAGTTGTATCAAACTGTGATAATTCTAGCAATAGCAATTAGCAACTACATTTCTATACTGCTCATCAGTGCACTTAAGCATTCTATAAGCAGTTTACAATGTGTAAGCTAATTGCCCCCAATAAGCTGGGTACTCATTGTAGTGACCTCAGAAGAATAGCAGGCTGAGTCTGCCCTGAGTCCCTGACTGGAATTGAATTCACAACCTTGTGGTTTGTGCATGAGTGGCTGCGGTACTGGCACTTACCCACTACAGCACCTGTGTGGCTACATCCTAAGAGGCTCCCTCTCTTGAAAATATCTTCATCTATTATTTTCCTTCATCATGTATTATGTTTCTAATGCGTCCGAGTACATACAAGTGGAAATTTATGAAAAATTTCTTATGGGCTGCAGATGACCTCTTATTAATAACACTGAGTGTTGATAGTTATGGAAGCACTGGGGTGTATAATTAAACATTTTAGTTGATCTAGTTAATAAAATCTTAGAAATGTAAGAGTTGGAAAGGACCATAGGGGTCATCTCGTTCAATTCACTGTCTTGCAGGAATACACAACTAAAGCATTCCTGAAAGACGTCTTCCCAACCTCTGTTTGAAGACCTCCGAAGACCACCGCCTTCCAAGGCAATCTATTTCATTGACAAACAACTTACAGTAAAAAAGATCCTCCCTAATGTTTAGATATGATCTATTTTCTCATAATTTGAATCTATTGGATAATATTCTAGTTTCTGGAGCATCAGAAAACAAGTTGATTCCATCTTCTACAAGATATCCCTTCAGCTGTTTAAGGATAGCTATCATGCCAACTTCTCAGTCTTTTTTTCCTCCAAGCCGAACATATCCAGCTCCCTATGCCATTCCTCATAAGGCTTGGCTTCCAGACTATTTCCATTTGAGTCAAAGCAAGACCTGAGCTACCAATAGTGGTTTTTAGGACCAAACTAGAGAAGAACAAGTGTTCAAATTTCCTGATTTTTAAAAATAATTTAAAAGCAGTTGCATTATATCAGGCTCAGAACACTGGGGGAAGGGAAGGCAGAAAAGAAAGAAAGAAAGAAAGAAAGAAAGAAAGAAAGAAAGAAAGAAAGCAGCTTGGAAAGGGGATTTAGACTGGGCAAGTAGCATAGGAAACTTATACCCCACTCTTTAGAAATGCTCTTAGAGCGGCTTACAAAATTGTTAATTAGACAGTTCCCTGTTAATTAGACAAAAGGCGAAGGGAATTGCAATGGGGAAAATGATCGGAATTGACCACAAATCTCCAACTTCCCTATATGTCAACTAATTCAGCCTTTAATTTTTATCATTAATATATTTCAGATCATATTCTATTAAAGGTCCTCTGTGATTTATCCCCCCCCCCCCAAAAAAAAAAAAAAACAAAAAAAAAAAACCAGGAACTCTCTACTTTTGGAAAGCTGGAGGAATTTAAGTTGTGTGGCTGTGTCCACACAGGTCCAAGAAACAGCTGCAGATGTATAATGATTCCTTCAAGTATTACTGTATTGGCTTTAACACATCCATCATCCAACTGGTGATATATTGTCTACCAGAGAAATTCTCTTAAGGCTCTTGAACTCAGCTTCTGTACATGGCAAAAGCTTTGTGAGGCTCCGAGCCTTCAAATATTCCATATTTAAATACTACAGAGGTTCTCTGTTTCAGATGATCCCAAATACCATCCATCAAGTTCAGGTGCAAAGGTTCAGATCCTCTGCAATCCTTTATAGACCCAGGTAATGAAAATACATCATCATATACTGATCTATACCCTATCTGGACATACAAATTGTCTTGTCTTCTGTTCTCTATGTTTTTACTGATTGTCTTTCTTATACACTTTTGACTGAACTGTAGCACTTCAAGGAGGCCAAATAGTCTGTCTCATCCCTCACCCAAGTAATAGCTTCTTAAATTCTATTAAATGACTAGGCATGTTGTTTGTAGGATAAACACTAATATATATGTTACAAAGTGGTTCAAATGGAAGACCATTTTTAACAAGATTCAATAACTCTGCTCCCTTGTTTCATAATTTCTTCACAAGTGCCAACAACTTACCCACAGTTATTGGCAGAATAGCATATGCAAGCAATGGCATATGCAAACAAATTGCAAAGGGGAACTATAACAAAGTGTTGCGTCATATTCCTTCTTTCTACCTGGAGGAGTCCAGCCACCCATATTCTCCTCCACAAGGCCATACCATTCTGTACTTCCATCCAGTTTTTCAGTTTTCACCAGGTAACAATCAACATCCTATGACAACTAACACTGTTTTGTTGGGATTTTGCCCTCTTTGTGATTTTTAAAGGATTTTGGAAACTTTGGGATTTTCCTGAACATGCTGAGATCTCCCTTCTTCAATAGCCTCATTTTGACTAAATTTTTGTTACAGTTGGCCCTTCTTATACATGGATTTTTTACACATGGATTCAAATCCACGGTTTGAAAATGTTCAAAAAAAGTAACCTTGATTTTCCATTTTTTATAAGGGACACCATTTTACTATTTCATTATATTTAATGGGACCTGAGCATCCACAGATTTTGTTATCCATGGGGAGTCTTGGAACCAAATCCCAGCATATAACAAGGGTCCACTGTAGTACTCTCCACCTGAGCATATAGTGAGAGTGATTCCTATCCATTAAATCTGATTAAAACTTGAAAATTTTACTTTTTTTGTCGGTACCTCCCAGGAGCTCAGAGCCCACAGGGCCAGGAGCCACTCAAACCGGGGGACGAATTGAAATGATGATGGGTTGCCATCATCATTATCATTATCATCCTTTGAAGCTATTTTAGAGTAGAGGAGCCACCACTGGCCTGTGGTCTATGCAAGAGTCTGCCTCACACTACCATTAGGAGATGAAAGCATGGGCTGCCCTCAAGAAGAGCTCATTCACTCAGCCCAAAGTATGCTAAGTGAGCACATGGGGATCTGTAGCTTGCAAAAATGCTGGCAAGAGAACCTCTCAGTTTTATAGCACTTCTTACACATGATGCAAGGAATAACAGAAACATGTCCATTTAAAAAAGGAACAGTACTTAGCAAACATAGCTTTTATGCCCATAATACCCTGAAACCTTAATCAAGGCAACTGTGTGCCAAGCACAATAAAAACACTTTTTCCATTCCTTACCCCCACACAGTACCTGTTTGTATAAGGGCAGCGACACACCCTGCAATTTCCTTGACTGGCATCACCAAAGTAACCTTCTTTGCAATGCTCACACTTCTCACCAGCAGTATTATGCTGACAGTTCTTAAGAAAAACAAAAACATATATATATATATAAACCAGGCAATTAACAACAACTGATCTCTTAGATTTGTTGTTGTTGTTGTTGTTGTTACCAGAAGGAAAAAATTAGAATGGATCTGCTCCAGGGCATTCAAACATTTCCTCCCTAGACAGAACAAAGAAACTGGACTCCGACCTCTGTCTCAAAGCTAAAGAGAAGTTGATTTATTGGCCTTCCCCCCACCCCTCAAATGATGCCAGGAATGTTAGGATATTTTAACAATCACCACTTTTTTTTTAATTGTTAAACTCATTACAAAAGTGTGGTTGTTAAAATATCCTAACATTCCTGGCACCATTTGAGAGTTTCAGAATTAGGGTACTTCTGGACAGAAGTGTTGCTTGCTTTCCTCCCTCATGAAATTTGCATTTATTACTAATGATAGTGTTCATAATTAACATCATTATTTCTACAACAGAGTAGGCAACTTTCTTCAGCCATTTACTTCAAACAGGCTTACATTTTCTTGGATTTTCTGGAAAAATTTGAGTTCCCTAGTGCCCTGGCATAAGATAGACCAGTTGCAGCATCATCTCAAGGACAACGCTTGTGCTCTCACAACAGCATGGGAAGTTTCAGTCTAGTCCCAAGGTGCCAACAGTGATGAGCATTTATACCCCTTCTCTTTCATAACATGCCAAAAGTTTAACAAAAAAGGGTAAAGTCCATGGCATTGTCATATATGGCACCATATACAGTGGGCCCTCCTCGTTCTGACCCCCCCCCCCGAGTCTGAGGAAAAACATGTACACTCAAACCCCATTTGTTTTAATGGAGGAGCACTCCTGCCTGTGGTGTCGTGCATGTGGCATGGGCGTGCACGCCATTATGCCTCCCACGGCTTAAGCTTCCATAGAAAGTTAAAGCTGTGTATGGCATGCCCACGTATGGCCTAAGCACACTGTATGAGCAGACCTATAGCACCTGTTTGCCCTTTTCATAACATTGGAATTTCGCTACACCACGCTGGCTTCTCCAGGTATGACATTCAGTGCTGATATATTTTTTGGCCATGCTCCATTGTTTTAGACATCAAATGCTTTAGCCACCATATAAATGTATAACATTATTCTGTGCCATATGATATGCACATAGAGTTCCATAAGCGTCTACTTATGCTACTTACTATTCAAAGTACTGCTAATGGCATAGCTACTCAAGCTCATTAGATTATCCACCTGCCACCAAGATATTCACCCAGATATCAAGAGACAAAGAATAGAATTCAGTAAACACTCATTTTTAATGTTACAATTGTAAATAGAAAGGAACCAGTGAAACTACAGGGACAAACAGAATGCAAGCTGTATTAGATCTGCAGAAATGTATATATAATACTAACTATAAAACAGTTTATTTGGTGATTGAGCTGGTAGGAATAAGGATAAAAAGGTGAACATTTACAAAACTCTCCTCTTGGCATGATGTAAACTATCCTGCTCTTGATCTTTCTGCCTATGTGCTTTCTTGTTATGGCCTGTCCTGTGTCTCCAATCAAAATGCCTCATGATTCATACATCCCCTGGAACATGCTGATTTAGCTTCCAGCTCCTATATTTATCCTAAAAGGGTTTGTCAAAACTCAAGTCAAGGGAAAGTATTGTATAACATCTAGGAATGCAGTGCAAGCAAAACAAGTCCATTATGAATAAGCATGATAAAATAAACGGGGTGGGAGAGAGGCCAGAAACCATAGAATAAATCTGGCAGTGTATATATTTACTTGAGAAAAAGAATGAAAGGGAACAGATCTGAGGGATATACTTTCAGAATAAACTATTGAGGCAAAGGTAGTGAAATGTAATATAAGACTATGATCCCCAGAACTGTTATTGAAGGATCCTTTCCATTTTCAATCAGTGCTCATATTTGGATGGGAACTTTGAGGAAATAGCTGCAGATTACATTTTTTATAGGCAGTTTAGTGGTTAACTATAGTAATTATGGTTTTAAATACAAAATAACATATTATGAAAGAGACAGATTCACTGGTGATGCTTTCATATTTTGGCTTTATAAATTAAAGTATCCAGAACATGCACCATATTCCTGGCTTGTTCTGAAGTCATTAACTATAATTTCACATTTCAGACATAACATGAAACTATAGCTAACCCAAACTCTTCCTGGCATGTTTGCTTCCTCATGCAAAGCAAGCAGCAAACCAGCTGCACACAGGATATAAAGATTCTAAGCTTAGGTATGTTCAGCTGATCGTGTCTACAGACTTTCAACAGATCTGTCTCTCTTTACTCTTTAAAAAGAGTAAACACTGCAGAATGCATATACCAGCATGGCTACAGAAGATAGCTTCATATATTGATGTTGACAACCTTTGTGGACTAATATCATGTTAGGTTCAGCTGTCTTCAGGATACTGGTGTGCTTTTTTGGTTTTGTAGCAAAAGATTAATAAGGCTAATCCTCTGGAAGATATTGCTCTATCCAAGGTGGTCCTGCCATCATATAAAGTGAAGGGGATTCACCTTGAATTTTAAGTAGCAAAGGGCACCAATTTGTTACTGTATTTTCTGGCGGGGATGGGGATTTCCTACCTTGTGCCATATCTCACTTGTTTTGGAAACTATGCATGTTTGTTGGGGATGCTATCTATTCCTCTGCTTTGGATACCAAAATCTATGGATTGGCACTGTACTGTAAGTTGTGGGATCACTACTTACGGGACCACATTTATGCATGTACAAAACTAAACAAGTTTATACAGTTGGCCCTCCATATCCATGGATTTTTTATCCATGGGTTCAACTATCCATAGTTTGAAAATATTATAAATATATATAAATTCCAAAAATCAAACCTTGAGTTTGTCATTTTATATAAGAGACACCATTTTACTATGCCATTTTATTTAATGGGAATTGAGCATCCATTGGTTTTAGTATCCATGAGGAATATTGGAACCAAAACTCAGAGGATACCAAGGGCCCACTGTAGAATCTATGTATTTCAGTACCAATGAAGCCCTACATATACAGCTGTACTGAATGGCATTGCATGCACAAAGTTTTTCCCCCCTTTACTACAGATAAGGAAACCATTACAGCAGTGATGGGCAAAATGTGCCCCCTCCCAGATGTTATTGGACTATAACTCCTTCAACATTGACTGTGCTACCTAGGGCTGATAGGATGCTGTAGTCTAAAAGCATTTGAAAGACTAAATTTTGTCTGTTTTATTAATAGAAGAAATCAACAGCAAATCACAGGTCTGCAATCTATCAGTCTGTTCAGTTGAAGCAAGAGCAGCACACATTTCACAAGTTATTAATTAAGAATCGAGAAAAGTTTCAATAATTTCTGAAATACAAATACAGTAAGTAATTTGTATTACTTACAATGCAAATTCCAGAACCATCGATACATCTATTTGCATTTCCATTACAATTGCAAGGAACACACCGTCCTGTCAGTAGACCTTTGTTCTCACGATAAAATCCAGGGCTGCATTCCTAATGCACACGAAAAATGGTGGAGATGAAATAATTGTAACTTTTCATGTTTTAAAATTAACTGCCTAGTAAGATTTTCAGGCAGAAGAACTGAACTGCTAAATCTTCACATACATATTACACAATAGGTCATGTTTGGATACCAATAGTTTAGCTTTTGGGGTGTTATAGGGGGTTTACCCCTCCCTTCATGTGACAAACAAACCAAAACGTCTTCTATATTTCAGTTTTCATTTCATCCAAACCAGGAAGCTATGGTAAACAACTTCAGAAGAAACCAAAATATTAAATCAATTTGAAAACATGGCTTAATATCCTGACTTGTTTTAAATTCAGCCACTATAGTTTCTGGGTCCAGATGATCCAGGAAACCTACCCAGCTTGTTAGATCCCCTGCCTGAAGAGATTATCATAAAGGGGTCAAAAACCCTGTTTTACATCTCGGATTACTAAAACAGGATATGAGCATCTGAAAATGGATTATGTCAGCTGTTTCAAAGTCAAATAACTTCTTAAACAGTTGAAAATATCTCTATGTATCAAGACTCCCAAATCTGTTGAGAAGGATTCTCTTAACCCTAAACCCAAGATGGATTATCAGATGGGATACATTTCATATGCCATGCAGAATATTTTGAAAATATATCTTTTACATTCCAGTTAGTAAATTCTTTCTACAGAACATGGTTTGTCCATTATGGTTTACCTGACATCTACATTAATTTATAGTTTAATTTTCTAAAATACTTGCTGTGATGTCACCTCTCCTAACTCATCCTGATTTCCTGACCTGGGGATATGTGAAGTGATGTTTAGGCAATGAGAAGCATTCTTTAATATGAAGCACAATTTGTACGTACAGGCTTGTCCCAAAGACAAGACAAGCACGAAAAGAATGTTCATTGGCTAGAAGCATTTAAGAAACAACGCTGATCTTCTTTCTTTCAGATCAAAGTCAAGGAAAAATGATATGGGGAGCAGAATCATATTTTTTAAGCAAAGATACAGAGATGGTTGTCAAATAAAAGAATGCTGCCCTCAGATAGTAAACTGTGGCCCTTTTAATACTTTGAATCAGACATTGACCTGGGAGACATGAACTCAAATTCTCTTCTGGCTTTATGTTAATGTAACAAGGGATTGGGTCCCAGAACAGATCAAGTCTGAACTCTCCACTGGAAGCCAAGATGACTAAATTGAGGCTGTCATACTGACTCATTAGAAAAGACAATAATGCTAGGAAATGTAGAAGGCAGAAGAAAGGAAGGAAGACTTCATGCCAGACGGCTAGACTCAATCAAAGAGGGCATGGGCCTGAACCTGCAGGACCTAAGCAGAGAGGCTGAGAATAGGGGGTCATGGGGATCTCATTCACAGGACCACCATGAGTCAAAGTTGACTCCAAGGCAGCTAACAACAAACAACAGCAAACAGAGGATTATGGTGCGCCCTTAGCGCGGAGCAGGAAGGAGCTCTGTTTCGGAGCTCTTTCCTGGTTTGGTCTGCTGGGCGCAGCCTTCACACGGCTGCGCCCAGCAGACCAAAGGAGAAAGGGGCCAAGCGGCCCCTTTCTCCTCCTCCCCGCCGCCGCGGGGTGTCTTTGGGGCTTAAAGCCCCAGGGACACCCCTTTTCAGGCTGCAGGGAAGCAGCGTTTTGCCGCTTCCCCACAGCCTGAAAAGCGGCGGATCAGGGCCTCAGCGGCTGCCGTTCTCACCACAGAGGCCCCGATACACTGGGGAAAGGGGCGGGTACAGCCCGCCCCAAATGGGCAGTCTGTAACCCACCATAGGGAAATATCCAGTACTTCCTTACACAATGGTTTTGCAATTGCCAGATGGTACCTCAGCACAGCTCTGCCCCCTGACCCAAATGGTCTCAGACTAGCTTACCAAATTAAGAGTTACTGACAATCCAAGCAAAACAACAATTAAAAGTACTTCGGGGATAAATTAACATAATTAATCAGTTTCAAGGAAGTTGCCCCACTGAAGTTTTTCAGTGTTGTTCTAGAATAAACATTAATTTTGCTACATGCTCAAACATAATTTTCCTCCTAGGCTTTGAAAGAAAATAAGATTTCCTATACAGATAACACTTCTATGTAGGACAGTGAGTACACATCTTAACTTTTGACAAATGCAATTACTTGCCCACTTTGCCATACAGACTGAAAAAAACATTTACTCCCCATCATTTTGAATAATGTTAATCATACATTCAATATTTCAGAGCAAGAAAAATTAACTTAAAGAGTATTATATTTTGTGTTTGGAAAGTCAACCTAAAGAGAAACATATAGTTAACATATATACTGACTTCTTATACTTGTTGGGAAGCTATCTGGCTAACTGCTTAAATGTGAATACTTCATACACAGATGAGTAGCAAAGTTTTACAAGAAACGTTAATTTTCTAATAGGAAATCTAGTCAAATGGACAAAGAGATGAGGTTTTGATTTACTGTTTTCACTTAAAATGCAGCACTGTGCACTTCTATGTCAAGATTTTAAAAAGTAAAAAGTAAAATGAGAGGAAGGGAAGAAAAAGAATGCATGTTACCTGTTTTGGTTTAAAATCCCAGTGAATTTGTTGCTGTTGCCCTTGGCCCTGAAAATGAGGAAATGGTATCCTCTCTTGTGTAGCATATCCTAAACAGTGCCTCAGGCCAATGCACAACATCAGCAATCCGAGGCTGCTTGGTCTCTGCATTCCGGCCGTCATTTTGCTTAGCTTTAGGCTTTGCTGTTCATATCACTCTTTTCGCTACACAGCCCCTTTTCTTATGCTACCTGTGATTGTTCTGCTTCTGACTAAGTCTGTGCTGTGATATGCCCCTCCTTTAAACTTTATACATGAGTCAAGTTGTGCAACACACAGCAGCTTCTGAGGTTAATGAACCACTTTGCAATTCCAGCAAATGAATGTATATCTGAATTAAGGTGTGGCAATCATCACTTTTTCTTTGCCTAACACAGTCAGACGGTACTAGACGATTAGAACTGTAGAAAAAAAAGAATTGTAAATCATAGGCTGAGTAATTCTGTGGAAACATGTAGGGTGTGTGGGCTACTTGACTAAGTAGTTCTGTATCTTCCTTTGGGCTACATATTTTTATCAGGCTAGGTAAAGAAAGAAAAGACCACACCAAAGTGGCATGTTGTTGTGTTTGGTAAGCAGGGAAGGAACAGGAAGAGTTTTATAACTATACCAAATACAGGCCTCAACATGATGATCAATTGAACATTTCAAATAATGAAGACTGTTTAAAATATCCCCTTCAAATATTTTTTCAAATGACATTAAATAATGTCTAATAGTATGATTGTAACATGAGAATGAAATGGGCAACTGTACACATCAATTTGAAGCAATTAGAAAGAAGTCTTAATGATAATCAATGAAATGATATCCAATAAATGACATGATCAGAAGTAAGGCATGACAGGGTTTTGGACCTTTCATAGGAAAAAAATGGCACATGTAGTAAGGGAACTTTTCTAATTCCCAGTGGACCTGTCAAAATTCAGTTCCGTACAAATAATAAAGGTATTGTATTTTAAATTTCAGATTGTCTGGCCAGCTGACAATTAAGGAATAATGCATTGAACTTTATGACATTTATAATAATTCCATAGCATAAACAAACTACTCTGTGATGTCTTGACCAATATAGTCTTAACAAGTAGTAATAATTTTACCACACATCTGGTGCAAAAGTAAGACAGCTAAGGAACGAATTAAACACAGATTTTCATATTCAAAATTTAGTATTAAGACATTTTCCTTCCATTGCTCTGCAAATGAACTACTGGCTATGCCTGTAATTCAATAACTTGTGTTAAGATATATTAAATATACAGATAAACACTGTTCAGAAGAAACTGACAACAACATATTTCAGCAAGGAGAAGGGATCGGCACTACTGATCTGGCAACTGAAGGGTGATCCCTGGGATATGTGCATATATTTCCTCTCTGTGTGCATTTCTCTGAAGCAATGACAAATGTTTTCTGCTTTATGAGTCTTCAGAAGCTAAGTTTAACATAATGTGTTATACTGTTTTTCTTTGAACTTGTCAGTTTGTTTTTGCCATTGGATGTAACTAGCCAAGGAACCAGTAGATTCTGCTGGTACCAGTTAAACCATGAGGGAGCTCCATTTGCAGTTTCCTATGCACCCTTAAAACCTGCTCTGGATGGTCTCAAAGCAGGGGGTGTTTTTTGGCAGGGAGGTGTCACAAAGCGCTGTACAGTGGAAGGGATGTCATACTGTATGGTGGAATGGATGTCAGGTTAGTAGTCAGGCACTATTGGAAGAAGCGATTTAGATAACTGTTTTGTCTGGACATCTGCACCAATAACTAACTAGAATAAATTAAGATGAACATAACTTACTAAATTGAACAAAATAGCACAAAAGACTACACATTGAGCACCATTTATCAAAGCAGAATACAGAAGGGAGGTAAAATATTTAAGTGAACTGCCAATGCAGTTCATAAATACATCTTTAATATGCTTTTAAGTCAAACCAATGTGAACAATCATTTCTCTTCACCATAGCTAAGTCAATAATTGCTTTCATGAGCAATGTCTCAGGGATGATGCAGTGTGGAGACAAAGAAAATTTCCTACCTGACATGAATCACCTAGGTATCCAGGAGGACAGGAGCATGCCTCTACATTATAAGCAACATTGCCATTTCCTGTACCAGTAGCCTCTTCCAGACCAACCTCGCCCAAAGTTAACCGCTGAGATTCTGTGAAGTAAAGCCCTCTGATTTGTAATCCTTCTAGTCTAGACAGGACCATCATCAGCTCCTCCCGAGATACCAAGTTATTGCTGCTTGCATGTCTGAAGTTCCCCTGTACATAAGAGATGCAATAAAAAATTGGCTCTTGAGAAGTCTTATTCATAATCTGCTCAGTCTAGAAGTACTACAACACTCAAAAAGAGATCGCTGTAGCTATTTTAAAACTAAAGTTGGTTAGGATATGCAAAAAGCTTCTATTTTAGGCAATATCATACCACAAAAGAAGAAACTTTTTAGAAACTCTTTCTTGAAATCTGAATTACTTGATACTTGGGATGTTAGTCTAGTAAACAAAAATGGCTTTGGGATACTCACTAAATTATTGTTAGAAAATAAAATCAAACAACCGTTTCCTTGAACTGTTGATGTTAACTGCCTTCGAGTTGTTCCAACTCATGGCGACCTAGCATGCAGTCTTTCTTTCTTCATCTCTCCACCTTTCCTAGCATTATCGTCTTTTCCAATGAACCATGCCTTCTCATGATGTGGTCAAAGTATGACAGCCTCAGCTTAATCATCTTGGCTTCCAGGGAGATTTCCAGCTTGATATGTTGAAGGACCCATTTGTTTGTCTTTTTAGCTATCCTCAGCACTCTTCTCCAGTACCACATCTCAAATGAACTGATTTTCTTCTTATCTGCTTTCATCACTGTCCAGCTCTTGCATCCATACATGGTGATGGGGAATACAATGGCTTAAACAATTCTAACTTTTGTGCTCAGTTCTATATCTTTATTTTTAGGATCTTTTCTAGTTCTTTCATAGCAGCTCTTCTGATTCCTAGTCTTCTTCTGAGTTCTTGACTAAAGTCTCTTTCCTGATTGATGTTTGATCCAAAGTATACTGTACAGTGCTACGTTTTACTGTACTGTACTTTTACTGTACTAAAAATAATATAGAATAGTGTGATTCTTTATGTGTATTCTCCACAGGACCAAAACATAATTCACTTTGCATAGAATACTGATGGCTTGAAAGGCTTTTGGGAGACCATGGCTAAGGAACTAGGGAGCAAGATCTATACTTTATTGATAAACTTTGCTTTAGCATCTAAGCACAAAAGAAGAGCTCACAGATCAAAACATGGTTATTATTTTTTAGAATGGCCTCCAACCATCAGCAAACACATGTGCAACTGAAGATGGAATGCAACTCCAAGTAACTTTCCTTTTCAAGTCCAGGCATGAATCAGACGAGAACCCAGCTTGACTTTTAACTTTCATACATCCTAAACAAGCAGCTACTTAACTGTAAACTCTGCACAGTAGTTCTGAGAAATACTGCACTATAAGAAAAAGAATACGAATAACACATTTTGATGCCACTTTCACAGCTCAGCTCAGCCTTTTAACAGTATTACTTGCTCATTACTTCTCTCAAATGTGAGAAGTACAGGGCAGCACAACAAGGTTTGTTTTCTTTGGATGAATGGGGGCACACCAGAGAAATATAACATCATAATATACCTTCCCGTGCCCCCCCCCCCCCAAATATATAAGCGAAACAAATGGAAGCAAGTAATGGAAGTAATGGAAGTAAGCTGTTTAATGTTAATCCTACAGTGGACTCCCAAACAGCAACTGTTTCTCACCATGGAAACTTTACTTCCAGACAAATGAAATTTGAAAACACTTGTGTGCCCTTACTTCAATCAAATGGCAAAACTTCTATATATTTTTTCTGTAATAAACAAAGACTGGTTTCAGGACCTGCACTAGAGAAGACTGCATATTACGAAACTGCCCTCAGCTACTGTATATACTGAACAAGGGAAAAAGGCCATATCTGTATTTGACCTGTATCAAAGCATTCCCTTTGCTGCAAGGAATGTGGTGCTGCAGATGTTGCTAAAGACCTATCATCCCTCAGCACTATCTGTTCTGGCTAGGGCTGATGGGAACTGCAGTCCAACAACATCTGAAGGAGATACATTCAATTCCATTTCAATTCCAATGATTTCCATCCCAGGTTACAATTTACATGTACAATACAGTTTCTCTACATGTGTTAATATTTATAATTTCATGAAACATCTATTTATAGCTTACTTCTGTACCTTTGTATTCATAAACAAATTCCATTTTTCTCCCACCTAGGTTTTCTCACTGCTATTTGGGAATGCAGCCTTGAAAATTTACTTTAAAACAAGAGGATCTGGTACCTTGCTTTTGAAACTGTGCTAGAAAGAGGCAGAGGAGAAACTATCAGAGCTAGTGAGTTCTTTTAATTCTTACCTCAAGTAGCTGAATGGATCCATAATACTGTTTGTCAGGCAAAGGATTGTTAGGATCCACATAAATTAATTTCATCTGTTGCCCCTATACAAAAATATTACCATTCCAACATCAGTACATGCAGAATTTCTTTCTTTTTATGTATTTTTAAAAAAAACTATATCCCACTTTGTTCTAAGAGATGGATTCAAAGAAATTAATAAAGTAAACATTTTTAATGAAGCAGAAGCAATAATTCATACACATGCCCCACGGCCACCACATTTTAAATCCTTATAAAACTATTTTATAAAAACAAGAGAAACTACCAATACACAGGAGATCATCGTTGTCATAGACTGTTCTTCCTACATTTAACTTTCCTCTGATTTTTATGAATATTATTCCCCACTATTATCATGTGTAAATACACTTGTAATTTAGATTTCTCTTCATACCTCTGATTAAGCAGATTCCAGGACATACATGCTTATGCTATAATAATGTTTTTACTTTTAAGGTTCCATGAGACTCTTTATTATTTCTCAGTACAGTGTTACATTTAGAAATACTTCCAATGTTATTAAAGTGCAGCAAAGAGGACTATAGCTAGTATGTAAATATATGGTATGTTCATTTGTCAGAGAGACAGCATGGTGTAGTGGTTTCAGCATTGGACTATAGCTCTGGAGATCACGGTTTCAATTCCTGCTCAGCCATGGGCAAGTCACACTCTTACAGCATCAGAGGAAGGCAAGGGTAATCCTCCTAAATAAATATTGCCAAGAAATTCCTATGACAGGAAGGCATAAAGTAACTATATGTTTATTCTGTGAATTGTCAGGTGCAATATTTATGTACTGTTGTTGTAAATTGCTGTCAATTCAAAATTGACTATGGAGACCCTGCACATGGGATAGGTCCAAGTTGTCAGCAGCTCTGGTCTTGCAAACTGAGGACAGTGGCTTCCTTGATTAAGTCTATCTGCCTGTAATAGTCTTCCTCTTTTCCTACCTTACCAATCATTTTTTATTTTTCTAGTGAGTCATGTTGCTTCATGATATATCCAGAGTACAACACTTTGAGTTTAGTCATTTTGGCTTCTAGGGAGAGTTCAAGATGGATTTGTTCTAAGGCCCATTTATTTGTCTTTTCAGCAGTCCCTGGTAATCATAGAGGTCTCCTCCAGTACCCCATCTTAAATGAGCTGGTTTAGTTTCTATCAGTTTTGTTCACTGTCCAGATTTCACAACCACACACAGAAATCAGAAATATGGCATCGTTTTAGAAAAATGAAAAATAGTAATGATGCAAAAAACTTTGCTAAAGACAGTACCTGGGCAGTACCATCCTGAATGTGTATGTAATTTTCACATTCCTATGAGCTAAAACTATTTATCTAGCAAATTTATTTTTATTTGTTCATTAGGATGGTACTTTCTGATAAAAAAAAAAAAACAGTCTCTTATCTCTTTCCACAGAGATTGTATCAAATGAGCAGTAGACTAGAAACCTGTAAGTGCGAGACAAGCTACCAACCTATCCTTAGATAGAAACCCAGAAAGAAAACAAAATCTGGAGAAGGCATAAAAGTTCTTAAAAACAGTTTAGCACTAAGAAACAGGGTTTCAGAGTTATATAGCACTTTACTTACAGTCAGCTGCACATCAGGTCTTTTCTCCAGGAGGGTCATGCCTTCACTAGGTAATCCAAAGGTTTTAACCTGATATGTCATGTAGCCACCATATGAAGAAAGCTGAAACATATTTAAAGACATAATGAAAGGGATTATAAAAGCATATGACATCATTTCTAAGCATTAAAATTATAATCTTAATGTTTTGATCTATACAATTTCATTTCCAAACCTACCAACAGGTTACACATAGATATAATACACAGAGGTATGGGGAAAGGGTGTGTATTCCTGACTAAACATATTCAAAAACCCTTTTTGTGGGAATAAGGGGGTGTTTGCATCTAGAAAATATTAATACATATATGGCAAGGGTAGGGAAATTGTATCCCCAGGGCCATTTTTGTGTCCCACAAGGGAACAAAAAAGTCCACCTCAGAATGCTCTCAAATGCCCCTAGGGGTTGTGGAGAAAATGTCTTCAAATGTGGCAGTGTTGCCCCCATGCTCACTGGAGCACTGGGAGGCACTTGGGACTGAAAAAAATTGAAAATTGTGGGGACAGAACAGGTGATGCAGCCCTCCAAGTTTCCCTGGGGGACTACACCTTAGTGTTGCCCATTACTTATCTAAGAGCTGAAGACAAAGAACAAGATGGCAAGAGGAGGCAGCATCATAAAAGAAGTAGCGTAGCGAAAGAGAGGTGGGGAAAAAAGAAAAGAAAAGTCACCTCACTGAGCTAGGAGAAAGACAAGGAAAAACATTTCAGACAAGAAAGAAGTCTATGACATAGACCTTGGGCAGTAAAAAGACAGTAAACTTCAAAGATAATATACCTTGTCTCCCAAGTAAGATGAAGGTGCCATCCAGTATAAATTGCACACAGAGGAAGGTAGTTCTTGGACATCAGCAACAACACTGTTGCTGCCTGGGTTAAAAGTTACTGGGATATTCATGTCATTATCCATATCTCTCAGAAGCCAGTTCCTCATCTCCACAAACTAAAAGCAAAGCGAGGGGGAAATGGAAAGAAAGGTTTCTGTGACTGAATAAAGCTTTCCACCTTGTTTCTGCAGGGAATTTATACTTGCTTCATATGAGAATATTTTCTGACTTTTTGCTATCAGTAACAACAGCTGCTGGTCTTTCATGCTACCACAAAGCACCCTCAGGCTAATCCATCTCAGGCTAGTTGTTCTATTTGCCTACAGTGATCAGTTTCTGGCATCACTGAGATGATGGCCACCACCCTCATCACCCATCATCCATATCATTAGCACAAAACAGGTTTTCCCAAGCTGGGGACCTCTGGATGCATTGGCTAGCAATTCTCATTATCGACAGTTAGCATGATTAATGGTAAGGGAAATGAAAGTTATAAAACACAGAATCTGGAGGATGCCAAATTAAGGAAGGTTAGCAAAAATGTTTTTGGATCAGCAACATCACATGAGGGATTTCTCCAGCTTTATACTTTAATTTATATGTGCAATGCTGATCAACTGTATGGATGGATGGGAGTCAAACCACAGAGATCGTTGTGGCAAATGAAACATGTACTTTGGGCATTACAGTGGTATGCAAGGTATTCTGCTTCTACCTATGGTAAACAATCAAGTCAATCTTCTTTCCACAAACAAAGATCTGCCAGTGACTGAATTAAAACCAATGAACACTAGGGCAACAGTGCAATTGTCCTTACAAAGAAAATAACGGTCTGAGATTAACACCTCTAAGAAGCACCTTCCACAGCCTAAGGGCCTAAAAAGATAATATTAAATAGTTATATCAAATCAAGCCTATGGCAGTCCACAAATCAGGTAAGAATTTCTAATTAGTGAGATGAGTTCAACTGTAGTTAACAAATTTATGAGATCGTTGTTGTTTTTTACATGTGCCATATTTTTTTCTTTACAGGACTAATAGCAGCTTTAGGCATAGGGCAATTTATAAAGTGAGAAAATAGTGTCTATTTGCATGTAGGGAAAATAAATCCCTCCTCCAGATAGTTTTCAACTTGGTATCATGGCCCAACTTTAATGCTCCACCGTGTGTGTGTGTGTGTGTGTATGTGCATGTTGCCTGTTGATTTATTGCAACTCCATGCATTTTTCTTATGGTTTTCTTAGGTAAGAAATATTCAGGGGTAGCTCTGTTAGTTCTGTCCTCTGAAATATAGCCTACAGCACCTAGTATTTGTAGGCAGTTTCCCATTCAAGTAGTAACCGAGGCTGATCCTGCTTAGCCTCCAAGATCAGACATGATCTGGTATATTTAGAGTATTAAGGCCTACTCTACCCTATAGTTGGTTTTAACGCAAACAAAATAGGAGCTCATCTGTTACTTTCTCTCACTATACCCTTAGAAGCAACAGTTTTCAGAAAAGCATACCTTAATTCTGTGTTTATTTGTACTTTGACAAATATTGGTTGCTCCGAAACAAAAGCAGTTGGTGCAACCTTTTGGATTAGAAGAGTCCAAGTAAAATGATCCAGGGCGGCACATGTCACACTGAAAACCTTCAACATTCTCCTATAAGTCAGTTGTAAGAAGTCATTAAATGTTTCCACATAAAGCTCCTGCAGTAATATACACATGAGAACAGCTGTAATACCTTCACTAGTAATAAAAATAGTTTCATGGACTTTTTAAAAAATATACAGTAGCAGACATTTGAACAAAAAGTTCCCCCTTTGTAAAGATAAGTTCAAGTCTGTGATAAATTGTGCTTCTTTAGTGAAACAACAAACAGCTCCACAAGTATTATGGATATGGCTTTTACATTGAATCCATTAAGGACAAACATTTTTGTGGATGGCTGTCATACTTTTTTATTGTTGGTAGTCTTGGGCTGATACACACTGAAAACACACATTATGTGAAATTCTTGATCTTGAGATTCTAAGCACTAGGGATAGGAAAACTCTTTTCCCTCTTATGCACATGCTCAACTTTAATAGGCCCTGCACCAGGAGAAAGGTGAGATAAAATAAATGAATAAACACCATATCTACTCTGCCTTGTTTCCACATTTATCAGCATTTTAAAAAAAAATCTGCTAGTAAATGTCCATATAAATACATATTTCAAAACATAGTTCCTTAAGAGAGGCATCCCAAAATGTATTTATCACAAAATTAATCTTTTGAAATGTCCTTTCTCTGTAAACTCATATTTCTAAATTACTTTCTCCTAAACATGTAATTGTAGAACTAAGAATTATTATAAAATGTTGAGAAAATGTGAAAGGCAGTAGATAATTGTATATACATTGATCTACGAATCAGGTTAGTTTGAACTGGAACTCACAAGGATCTCTAAACAAATCTATTCAACATCAGTTGTATATATCTAAAAGTTGACTGTGAAAGAGTTCTACTAAGCATGTGAGAGCCACAACACCAGAAGATTTAAAAAATCTTATCTTGGTGTTTTCGCTGTGATTCTGACCCTAGCAATACTGCTAGTAAGAACACTGTGCAAGAATGAAAAAGTCAGCTAGGTAAGGGGGGAAATTATGCAGTGTCCCCAGTTTTTAAGAAAAAACTTCTTGCTTTAAAATAAGAGACGTGCATATTGATATAGAAAATACATATGGTTCTGATACTTAACTACATAAATCATATTACGAACTAAAACAAATAACACATATTGTGTTGTTTTAGCACTGGAGACTGTAGTCTTTGGAAATGATTGTCTGGAAGCACTATTACTGTTTAGCAATGAACAACAAGTCAACAATTTGTATGCTCCAGGAGTGGACCTGGCTGTGGGATCACAATTGTGTAATAAATAATCCTTATTCACTCCCAACAATGCTACCGTCACACTCACAGAGGCCCCAAGTGAAATGGGCAACTAGAGTGGAAGCAGGACCAATGAATTCCACCAGTCTTTCAAATAGTGTATGAGTAATGTTGAAAGACCACCCATAGCTATTTCAAGGATGTCTAGGTTTCCTATCACTTTATATTGGCAGTGGAGAATCTGTTAAAAATAAAGTCCTTCTGCTCAGGGATCATTTTTGAATGGAGGTCTTCTTACTGATTACAACAGGAGTAGACAGCATCCTTAAGACTAGTAAAGCTAGTAAAAGATATGCTTAAGAAATAACAGTGTTACCACATGTGCACTCCATACACTTGACTGCAAATTTATATAATGCAAAGTGATGTAAAAACAACCATGCAGAATCCTCTTTAAGAAAATGTAATAACTTTATATTACAATTATGTTTGCTTTCAAGATGTATCAACCAAGGGCAACCATATATTTCCAATTAATATTTTTATTATTATTTCAGAAAATATGGGAATGACAATTACTTTCAAATTTAAAACAAATGTTAATAATGATGACCACACCAAAGTTTGAATGCAAAAGCACCTGACCTTACAGAGACAAACTCCTGTTTTTGAATCACAAACATTTGGTTCTGTTCCTCTTCTGTTACAACTGCAAGGCTTACAGTTTGGAAAGCCATAGGAACCAGGAGCACACTGATCACATTGTCGGCCTGTTATTCCTGAACGGCATCTTCAACAGTGAAACCAAGCACAAAAATTATATCTAATGGTAATAATTTCTTATGTCAGGTTGATGAAGACAATAATATGGATATTCAAACAGATTATTTATTTACTTGTCTGTATTTATGAACCATTCCTATCTAAAGATTTCAAAGCTGTGTTCTGTAAATATAAAACAAACAATACATAAAATTGATATAAAATATCTAAATTTTATATATGAGAATAAGACAAGGTGAGCTGAACTACATTGCGATGGCAGTGAAGGAAAAGAAGATTCACCATAAATTTATCATAAATAAAGAAATAATTATTTTCATTCTGGTTTCTGGTAAACAAGATGAAACATGGCAATAGCCTGCCTTGTTTTAGCTATCAAAGAACAGCTTCCAGCAAATGATCAGAATGATACAGTGATGTCAAACCAGTATAAATGATTAAAATATTTAATTCCAGATCTGAATTGTGTGTTCAGTGGTCATGAGGGGATAATTATTAATTCACATAAATAATAAATTAATTATAGATGTCAGCAAATGTGTCATACTTCCTTGTTTCATTGGTCACTTGTAATTTGAGTTCACTTTTCAAGGAATCAACTTTCTAATGACATCTTGATGGATAAGATGAGCTGCTGCCACACTGTGGAAATAGAGGCCTGTTACAGACAGCCAAAATAAAGCTGCTTCGAGTCACAGTGGAGGTATGGTGTTCCAATGATGCATGCGTCCTAAGAGTCCAGAAGCCACACCAAAGCCACACTCCAGTCCCTAGGGCTGGAGCATGGCTTTGGTGCAACATCAGGACAAACTTTTCCAAACCAAGAGATAAAGAAAATTATCAGCCCCCTCTCTCTCATGGCAGGGGGTTGAAATGGATGAGCCTTGTGGCTTCTTACAACTCTATGATTCTAATATATATTTTGTCAAGTCATGGATGGTTGAATAACGAATCCATCCACTGATATGGAGGGCCAAATGTATTAAAACTCTCTGCTGTTTGACACCATGGTATAAAGCAGCAAAATTTTTAAACCTGAATGATTAATCAGCATGTGGGAATAAATGCTTTGCTCCAGGCACACAGAACGCATGTAAGAGAAAAAAATACATATGGTTAATATCTGAAGACTCTTTAAGTATGAGCATGTTATCCATATGTCTTGAAAGTAAAATGTAAAAGCAAATTTGGACATTGAATTAAGTCTTTCAGCTTCAGTGTGCTCTGAATTTATAAGTAGAGAAAATGCAACAGCAGCTCATTTAAAAACAATTGGGTTAATGTTCTGAAAATAACCTATTAACATTATAAAAAAAAGCCTGCAAGACTGGTGGAAGACTTATCTTTGAAAGAAAGAAAGAAAGAAAGAAAGAAAGAAAAGCCTACCATCTAGTTTACAATAAAGGACTTAGAACTGATACTACTGGTATTTATTTTTATTAAAATGACTACTCATGAGTTTTCTGTGGATTCCATTACACATAAGGTGTTCCAAATCACAAAAATTAAACCCCTTAATTTCAACAGAACATGTCTTGTATACCAGAAAAGAACTGTATTGTCTAAATTGGCTCTGGATTAACATTTTGCAAAGAAAGGTGACAGCACAAGAAAAGATGCCTATTTCTCGTAAACACCTAGATAGTAATGTATGGAAGTGCTGATTAGCTCACAGAAAGTAGACTACAGTACTAGGAGAAGTAGACAAATAGGAGAATTAATTAAATGTGTGCTATGAAAAAATTAACCTTTAGACTATCATACAGAACATTTCCTCACCCCAATACTTGCTTGGATAGGCTAAGTTGCCACCAACACTGAGCTGTACCTCAAATCGCAGAAGAACCCAATTCCTTTGCTTGAGGGCCAACACAGGTGATCATAAGCTTAAATCAGAAAGTACAATCCAGAACTACAGACTTACCTGCACTGACCATTCATTTTATCACATTCAGGATTTCCCATGTTAACAACTCCTTTGATTGAACAATTGCACCGTACACATCCAGCAAGGGGATGGTAGCCAAAGTGCTGCCTCACACACACTTCACATCTTGGCTTTACGGTTTGAGGAGGACAAATACATTTGCCAGTGATATCATCACAAAGACGCCGTCCACAACGACACGCTGAAATTGCAAGAATGCAATAAATATTTTAATCTTTGTTTGCATAAAAATCCAGTAGAACAGACTTCTGCCTCATCCAACTTTATTCTCACATTTAACAGTGAAAAGTTTAAAAACTATACACATGTTAGTTGTACTCCCTCCAATATTTCAGAGATTAAAACTGGATTTCCATAGGATGGAATCATGGCACTTGACAGTCGAAGGCTTTTTCCCCATAGCCCGAAAATCCCACCAAAAAATTGTCCTATGTTGTTTACTAAATATTGTATATGGATGCCCCATGATGTAATATTACAGAAAATCCTTTTAAAGTCTGAAATCAATCACAAAATGAAACATTCAATTCTTCAAGCATGAGAAACATGTAATATTACCACTTCCAAAAATTAGTAGTACTGTTGTACACTTACGTTTGCAAAATGGAAATCCATAATAACCCGTTTGGCACCTGTTACACTGACGGCCAATGATGTGTGGTTTGCAGTGGCACTGCCCTCCCATAGCATCACACGTAAGATTGGTGGCACCAATTCTGTGGCAATTGCAAGGCAATGCACCATTGTTGTAGGCTGCCACAAGTGACCTTGCTGAATTTCTGCAGAATTCTGAGGATGTTACAGGGCTGTGAAAAGGAAAAACAGACTATACCTTTTAGAAGCTTGTCCTGTTTCCATTTTTCACTAAACCTTGAAATTAACTGGTGTCAGTTTACTTATAATTATAATTGTACAACTTTTTCTAATTTTATATGCTTTAAAACAATGTTTAACAAAATCCATGGTGGTTTTTTTTTAAAGTTTCTGTCCATAGCACCCTGTTTCTAATGCAGTGGCTCACCTGTAGATTATTCAGGTCTCCCATCCTGAGTTGCCCAAAGGTATCCTGAGCCTTAAAACAACTTTACTCTTTTTCCTTTTCTCTGAAATTATTTCCCAGAATGCCTCTATTGCCTTCAGATCTCTGTTCAGTGCAAGAAGCTCATGGAAGAGCCTTTTGATCCCAGTTGAAAGATATGAATTTGAAAGAATCCCCTAACCCTTCACCCATTTATCCTGCCCCCATTTGCCTCCCCTCCTACTATTATTTCTTTTGTGTTTATTTTTAGATTGTACTATCCTAGCAGTAGGGACTGGCAAGCCCATTATTCATAATACTCCATAGAAGCAGGTGGCATTAAATAAATAAATAAAAGTGGACTGACAAATAATAGGATGGTAATTAGTGTTCCATCGGTGATGGAATGCTCTGTAAGTAAAATGGGCTGGTTTTCAGCAGTTTCCCTCCTTTTTGAAACCCTTGTGCTCTTACATAATGTATGCTGCAAGACCTGACAAGCCTCTAGAGCAAATTTAGAGGGGATGCAACAGGAAAGTAGAAAAAAAACCAAACCACCCAAAATGCCCTCCCTCCCCATTGCACTGAAAAAGGAACACTAGTTGATACTACCCATGGCCTATAACATATACACTTGGTGTTGAAGACTCCAGGCCCAAGGCTGTAGTCCTAAACACACTTAGTTGTAAATGCCATTAAATTCTGTGGTGCTGATTTCTGAGCAGACACATACAGGATTGGCCTGTGACTTACTTAATGTAAAAACTGTTTTCACCACACTTGTTGATGAAATCAAATGACTTGTCCACAGTGTCTTCATAGAGAAGTGTGTAGCTATAACTGTCTGCTGGAACAGCCAGTACGCGTTCCTTTAAAATAAACAGAAAATAAAATTGCCTATGTTAGAGAAAGCTGAAAGTAGTAGGATCAAGTATGCAAACACTGTTTCCATGTATTTGTCATTCAACTCAAAGATATGTGTGCACAAAAGGCACTTGCATTGTGCTGATACCAACTCCAGAAAAAGAAAGAACTATTATATTAATATGCAGATGGATGGACAGAAGGATAGATGGATGGATGGATGAACAAAAAAACACACTTGATCTGGAAAGCCATAGCCTTGAGTATGCAAGATGTGAGCAGGATTAAGTACATAGTCTCTTCAAGGTCTGTCATTCATAGGGTCACTATTAAGTCAAAACTAACTTAATGGAAAATAACAACAATAATGTGTGTGTGTGTATCACCTTTCAATAAAAACAAATTCATTGATAGTTAATATAAAACACAAATATATTTATGTGCACACATAAAAATCCTTAATACTAACTGTTATCACAGTACCACTAAAAACAATAATATCAGAAATGGAAAATCCAGAGCTTGGGAAAATAGATGCCTTCTTTTGATGCTTAAAAGATATTAATGTAGGTACAAGGCAAGCTTCTTTGGGGAGTGAGTTCTATAGGTAGAGTGCCACAAAACGAGAAGTCCATTTGTACCCTTGCTTCCTGCCACTTTTTAAATAATGGCGAAGACGTGTGAAGGAGATTTTGGTGTATTAGACAGCCAGCTATGGAAGAAGACCTTAAACATCTAGGTTCCAAATCAGCTAGGACTTTTAAAGGCAAGAAAAGAGACTGTGAATTGTACTCAGAAACAGAGAGAAGGGAAGAAGAAAAGAGGGGGGAAAGGGAGAAAAAGAAAAAGGGACAAAAAAAACAACCTTGGAATAATGGACATGCTGCATAAAAATTTAAAAGTAACGGATAACGACAGAAAGTAAATGTCGTATACCCGTTTAAATAATTTAATCACGTTTAGTAAACAGAGGTTTCAAGAGTATAAATAAATATACACTGCTTTTTTAGCGATTTACATGTATCATAATGTAAATATGTTTTATGTTTTATTTGTCTTGTATGTTCTATGTCTCTATATTTTCTGTATGTTTAGTTAAGTCATAAAATTATATATATATATATATATATATATATATATATATGAAACAGATCAGAGGTGATTGGTATGTTTTGTGCTCCTAATATTGCTGCTGTGTGCCTTCAAGTCATTTCTGACTCTTTTTTTTGCCACATTTGTTAAGGGGGGTTGCATTTGTCTTCCTCTGAGGCTGAGAGAGTGTTACTTGCCCATGGTGGATTTCCATGCCTGAGTGGGGATTCAATCCTGGTCTCAAGAGTCATGCTCCAGTGCTCAAACTGCTAAACCACACTGGCTTTCTAGGCTAACTCCATCCAGATAAAAAGATTTGTCTTTAGAATAAATACCAAAGAGTCATCAATATAACAAACCTACCAACACCACTGTTTTTTCATTAGGGATTTTCACAGTTACTGATATACTATGTCTGGAGATGTCAAGTTCAATTTGATTTTCTGCCATCACTAGGCCTCGACATCCAGAAATATGTGGACAAAATGAAGCATTAGAAGAACCTAAAGTAGATGAAGACAAAACTGAGATCTAATCTGTGGAAACTAAAAAAAAAAAAAGTCATAAGACAATGTAAGAAAAAAAAGCTTCTTAAGACAATGTAAAACCTGGCTCACCTGACCAGAGTTGTCCTCCATTCACAGTTACTTCCAGTGGAAACATTGGGCTCTCGGGCTGATAAAATTGTATGATAAAAACATATCTGCCCAAATGTATCACTCTTCCTCTCAGAGTAATTTGGTTCTGTCAACATACAGAAGTTTTGCGTGCTGATGTTTTTTGTTTTTGAGTCTTAACATATTTACCATCAAAACAGAACCAGCTTTGCACATTAATTGTTGCTCATCTTAGCTCTAAACTAAAACCAAAGTTTCTTTTGAATAGTTAATTCCCTGATAGCCAGTGATATATTCAAGTCGTTTACTCCAAGGACTTTGTCATGTGAGGAATTTCTCGTAATTTTGAATGAAAAGAAAGTGGTCCCAGAACGCATTCACGTGAATTTGCTAGTTCAGTGAATTTATGTGAATGTGAATTGCATTTTAACTGGCTTCCCATTGCCCGAATTTGCGTGTGGTAGTCTATCACGCAATAACGTGAAACCCCATGATTGCGTTCAGATTGCCATTGGATTATACTTCCAATTTCCCTTGTCTGATAAACTCCCAAGTCAAGTCTCATGTCTATACCTCCAAGTATCAAGTTGGTTTTAAGTCCTTGTAAGATACTTTCAAGTGAATCTCAAGTCTAGGAGCCGACTTTCACAGAAAAAAAGGAGGTGGAGGGAGAAGATGTGAACAAAGTTAGGTAAAAAAAAATCTTGGAGGGGAACAGCAAATGTGTTAGGCAATAAGCTCGAGGTGGGAAGGCCCAAGGTATTCCCTGCATTCCTCCAAAATAGAGGGGTGGTCAGGCTGCTGAGTAGACCTAAACCCCCATCCCAAGCCACCGCCTAAAGCATTTGTTGCTTCTGGATAAACTTAGGCCAGCAAATCAGTTACTAAAAATACAAAAATATACAGGGGGTGGAACAGACAGGCAAAATAAAGGGGTTTCCAACCGCTTTGAAGGTGGGATGTTTAAATGATGCATGCCTCCAAAGCATGTGAAATCTGGACCAAAGTCACACTCCAGGGTAAAAACCAAAGCAAACAGAACCCAGGATAGTCTGTCTTAGCGTCAAAGATGAGCATCTTCACACCTTCCTGCGAGTGCAGGGCTGTGGCAAAGCAAAGAAATGAATGTATGCCAACTTCAATGGATTTAATTACAACATACACAAAGCAGACAGTCCAATGGAGGCATGGCGTGAAGGGGAGAGAAGGGAACACGTAGGAGGGACTTCCGTAATTGTGCTTTGCCAATGTATCACTAGCACACCAGTGCTCCGATGCTGTGTATGGGTGCAGCATTGCACATGCAAGTGTGTGGCCGATCAAGGGGGGGGGCATTCAATGGGATGGTATGTGGGAGGAACTTGGGGGTCGCCAGTGGTGTGTTTGTGTGACGGTGTGCAGGTAGAGGGACAACAAAAAGAAATGCCCAGTGGCACAACTTGACACTGTGCCATGAAGGCGGGCCACATGCATCTGGATTGCTTTGGGAGCAGGCCATGCAGGTTTCAGCTTTTTCCTGTCCGTCTGTTTTAGGCTCAAGCCTCTTGTTGAGTTGAGTCAGTTCCTCATTTGTTGACAAGTCGAGTCCAAGACAAGTCATTGAAGTGACTTGAGACCAACGTGAGTCTGAGTCAGTGGGCTCAAATCTGTATTACTGCTGATAGTTACTTAGAAATTGTACTTTCAGATAGAAAACTTCTGGTACCAGCAACTAGAAAGCTTAGCACAGTTATCTTGGAAATAAATCTGCAATAACATTCTCATCTGGACAATCTGCAATAACATTCTCATCTGCAAGCTTCCTTAGGGAGTAAACTGAATGCCTAGTGTGCTTGAGGCCTAATGTTCATTGACATAAACAAAAAAAGACCATCTTTGGAGACAGAGAAGTACACATTAGCTTCAGTGATTACATCTTGTAAGGAAACACAAAATATGGACAATTCACAATTTGCATTTTTCTACCGAACTTAATGAGTTCCCACAACAGGTAAAGTTCATCCATCTCAGTAGGCTCAATATTAGCATACAGCATACCTGGGCAATGATTGAAGACTCTCTTCCACACTGCTGCTTTAATGTTTACCCTGGAGGATCACCCATACCAGCATCTAGATCTAAAACTAGATAATCATTTTAATTGCCCACTGTGCTTTTGATGCAGCATCAAGTAATTGTGGGAAAATAATGAGTTGTTTGCTCATTTCAAGCTTCCCAGAACTCAAGACAGTTTGTAAACTGGCATTTTGCTGCAGGGGTTATTAATGGAAGGCATTTTGCCAATGTCTTTCTCAAAGGACTTCACACTAGGGAGATGCTATGGTCCCTCACTTAGAACATTACAAAGAAATGCAAAGTCAAGAAATATGAATCATCCTTCCTGTCGCTTCCATCCCCATCTAGTAGGAAAACTTGGTCACAGGGAGAATAAGATAACTATAGCAAATTAGCAATTAAGTAAATAAAATATCAGCTTAAAATAAGTCATATCTTAGCAAGATTTTAGCTATTACATCAAGCAATAGCTATTTATAAAATGTCATATTCTTGTAAAGCAATAAAGAGAAATACCTAAAGCTCTTTAAGAGTTCAGCTGCACATTAGATAAGATTAACATTTACAAATCATTGGGCATAGATGGGTCTTACTTTGTACTGGACTGTGAGATATATTTATTACAAAATGTAACTACCTGTGAAGAAGTCAAAGTCACTCCATTAGCTGTGTGTGCATTTGGAGGATTCAGTGAATCTTGATAGACCATATTTCTCACCACTTCAATATTCCCATCTCTCAGAGCATCCAACACCACTGTTAAAGGAGGCATTTCATACTGTGAAGGGATGCATGAAGCACTTGAAAAGGGATAAATAAGGAGAGTATTAAGAGACATTAGGAAATAAAGCCAAATAAATGCAGAATGTTCACATACTGTGCAGAATGTTCACAGTATGTTCACATACTGTTATTATGAGAACATATACTGTAGTTATGAGAATGCAAGACTGGCTGTATAGAATATTAACAAAATGCCTAAATAAATATTTGGTGAGTAACTATAATTATCACCAAATCATATATAACAATAATGAACTAATTATGAGTGTGGATATTTATGTAGCCAAAATGACACCAGCCAGGCAAAAGAAAGATTTCAGCAAACTTTAGAACACCCTAAGATTTCAGATGTACAAAAAATCTTACAAGGAAAAAAGTGAACAGGAAATCCAAAGCAGCTCGGAGATGTTTGAGTACTCTCAGTGGACATAAAAGAATCAGCTGCTGGGGAGCAAAGTGGACAGAGAGGAAATTGAATGGCATATCCTAGAAAATAAGGCTAGCTAATTGCAACTAGGTGACATTGCAGTATTTTTAGCAGGACCCACTTGGTCATCTAAAAAGAATTTGAAGGTTTTGCTTAAGTGAAGAATCTGTAAATATTATGACACAGCAGGTTAAATAATTAAAATTAGCTACATTTTCAAGGAGGTAGTCCTGACAGAATCAAAGGACAAACTTCCAGTATCAAAATCATGGAGTGTTACAATGAAAAAGGAAGAAAATATGTTACCTTTCCAAATGACCATTTGTAGCAATGCAGTATAGTTGAGGTTCCACATATTCTAGGGAAAAATCTTCCACTGGAATAATACAAATTTTACTCTAGGAAACAAAAATGACCTGCATGTTTCATTTTTCCCCCTTTACCAGATGATTGTAATAAACGAAAAAGACAGCTAGGGTATGTGAGAACCATATGCCATTTGTACTTATTTTAAAAACTTTTAAAAACAGAAGGCCTATATGCAATAAGACCCAATCAAGAAACTGGAAGACAAAGTATTAAACATTCTTTTCCTTGACTACAGCACCTTCTGAGGTTCATTAGAATGATTTGTGAAAATTCAGATATGTGCGTGATGTGGTGGGCAGAGAGCTATAACTATTATATCTTACATGGAATCAAACATATGCCCAGTTGACAGTTCATGTGTTGCCTTGGGACCCCGTCTGCACCAGCGTGGGGGCAACCTGGAGTATCCTGCCTCCAGAGCTGCTCTGACCCTTTTTCATTTCAAAGCCCTTCGTTACACCACCATGCAGCTGACCACATGAACATCCAGTCTGAGCTGCCCAGCGCATCCACTGCCATGGGTTATTTTGCTCTGAGGCCAAAATGAGGCAACCAGTGATGGTCACAAGGCCAGGTGCCTCGTTCTGACCTCAGAGTGAGCAACTGGTGGTTGCGGCAGACACACTGGGTGACTCAGCCGGGTCAACCTCCTGGCTTTAGAACTGTGGGCTCTGAATCTTTCAGGAAGATCCAGAGCAAATAAGGACTTGAAAAAATTCACGTTAAGAGGGGTTAAACTTAGTTCTGGTACTTAGCAGGCCAGACATCACCCAGTCAACTCACACCAGAACTGGGCTTTGGATCATGTGTCGTCCAGTCTCCCGGCCAAGAAAACAGGGAGAGGCAATGGTATTCGGCCCACGCTGATAAGGCTCCAGACAGCTCATTTTTCTTTACTTAAATACAGAAGAATGGTGTGATGTAAGAAGCACTGATCCTGTTTTTTTGCACATTACCAGGGGACATTTCAGTTGGGGAAGGGGCTCCTCCTCCTGCCCGAATCCTACCTCACCTTCCTCTCCTCCTGTTCCTTGTCTTTCTGTTGCCTGGTGGGCATGGCGAGGCCTAGAGGATCAGGAAGCAGAGGAGCGAAGCCTCAGTGGGGGCGGAGGCAAAAGGGACCATGAAGTCATCCGGCCAGGCCCCAGAGCCCCCCTTGGAAGTGGGAATTCCTAATGGGATGGTTGAGGGGCTCGTCCAAGCCTGAGGGGGGTGGCGGGAACTGTGCACCTTGGGCATTCCTTGGGGCTGGAAGACCTGGGAGGAAGGAAGGTCCAAGGGCAGCACTCTGGAGTGCCGCTTCCTAGGAGAGGCTCTGGGGCCCAGCCAGATGACCTTGCGGTCTCTTTCAGCTCCACCCCCCTGAGGCTCTGCCTCTTCACTTCCTGACCCTCCAGGCTTTGCCATGCCTGCCGGGAGGCAGAAGGACAAGGGGGAGAAGGAGGAGGAGATGAGGTAGATTTTGGGTGGCCGGGGAGGCAAAGTGCCATTGTACCCAATGGTGGTGTGGCCATCCATCTGCGCCACCATTGAGGTCATTGAGACTTGAGCATCCATGGATTTTGGCATCCATGAGGGAATCCAGGACAGATCAATGACGTTTGCTCAGAGGGTCGACTGTAATTTTTAAAGCTTTAAGTACGACTTGCAAAATGTAGAAGTTTAACTTCTTTGGAATGGAATCAACCAGCCATGCTTCACATTTGCTTTTATGTGCTTTATATACCCTATATCTAAGTACAAGCTTAGAGGTGTGGAAGGAAGAGAGACAAGAGAAGTAATAGTAAGTATCCAATAGGTGGCAGCAGATATCTTATAATAAAAAAATGTCACTGCTCACTTCAGAAGTCACCTATTTAAATAGTCACACCTTGGTTTTGCAAACCTGCACATAAATAATTTTTGCTTTATGGATCATTCTCATATCACATAAATTCCCCTAAAGAGACGTTGGCCTCTTTATAGGTTAAGAATATACAAGGGGTAGGAAGCTAAACTGTTGTCTTTGCTTTTAGAGACATTAAGATTTTACAGTCTTGTAGCTTTCTTGAACTTAGCAGTGCAGCTATGTTATAGAACAGGGGTAGGCAACCTGCGGCCCGCGGGCCGGATGCGACCCAGCGAGGCCTTGGGACCGGCCCCAGCCCGGTCCTGCCACCGATTGCCGCCGGGGCCTTTGGCCTCTCATGCGCAGGGGCAAGGGGGCAATTGTCTATAGATGCCTCAGAAACATGCATTTATATTTTAAAAAATTAAAAATCAGCAATTTTTTTTGCGTGTCCTCCACTTTTTTTTTAAAAAGTGTCCACTATTTGACAGTGTTGTCCTACATCTGTCCCAGTTTATTTATTTATTTATTTATTTTTAAAATTATTTAATTATTTATTTTTTGGCTTCGGCCCCCCAGTTGTCTGAGGGACAGCAACCCGGCCCCTGGCTCAAAAAGGTTGCCTACCCCTGTTATAGAACATGAGCTTTGCATGTGAAAGGTCCTGCATTCAGTTCTGCTATATACAGTTAAAGCAATCAGGGAGCAACTGGCATTAATAATAATAATAATAATAATAATAATAATATTTATTTGTATACCGCCCTCTGGCAAACCAATCCGGGCGGTTAACAACAGTAAAATATAAAATATGACAATTAAAAACACTTTATCCCTCCCCCCCTTAAGACAGTATTAAATAGTATAACATATTAAAAATACAATATCAAGGATAAAAACAGCAATTAAAACTAAAAACCCTGATATCCCTCTGTTGATCCTCAACCATCTCTAAGATGGGGCCACGGGAGGAATGAGGGAATCAGGGAACCTGGGAACCTGGGCCGGGATGGTTAATCTGGAAAGGCCTGCCGGAAGAGATCCGTCTTGACCGCTTTTTTAAAGCTGTCTAATGATGTTATCTGACGGATCTCATCCGGCAGGTCGTTCCAGAGTTTGGGGGCGACAGCAGAGAATGCCCTTACAATTAGGGCCAGTACAGACCGGCATGAAAAGCTGGTTTCCCGCTGGCTTGGGGGCATGGCGTACACATGATGGTTGGAAGCTGGCTTCACACCGCCTGGCTGCCCACATGGCAGCAGGTTTCCAGGCATTTTGGCAACACGGTGTTTAGACACCACACGCTGCAGGAGTACCGTAAATCCGTGGTGTGGTGGGAAAAGCCAGCTTTTTGCCATCGCAAAAAGGTGCTGCTTCTCTTTGGGCTGGCAAAAAGGCAGATTGGGGCAGTCTCGTGCAATTGTCGTGGCCCCAATCCGGCTTTCTCAGGGGCAGCTTTAAGCCGCCCCTTCGTGGTGGTCTGTTCCACCCTTCAGACAACCCTGGGCTTATATAGACAGGTAGTCAAACCTGATATGAAATACCTTTCTGTCCCTTATTTAAAGACACATTACCATAATCTTTAAAAAGATCCCTGCCCACATTCAGCTGAGAGTTGTAGCCCAAACAAGTAACTTTCTAAGCCTTACATAATACTGAAAACAGTGCTGCTGCTTTGGTTCTCACTTTAGGAAACTAGCTCTGATGGAAACATACCAGAAGGAAATGTATTACTGAAGATCTGAGATGCAACTCTGTATCAGACAAAAGGTCATAAACTGCAACACGATTCAGATTATCCATCACAACACTGCGACACAGGAAGCTGTAAGGGAGTTTAAATGTTGTTGAGAGCTGCTGACTTTTCTATGTAAAGTATGCTAGACTTCTTCATCTGGAAGAAGGCCTTTATTCTTCTGAATTTCACCCATTTTTCACATAACAAATAGCTGATAGAATCACTTATCAGGAGCAAACAAAGTAAAACCCTATACTGATGGGGGAAAGAGAGAAAGAAAAATCTGGGAAATAAATCTAATACAAAGTTTAAATGTTTGTAGTAAAAGAATTAAAGGGTAAAAGTTATTTGAACATCTATTCACGTTAGGATTTGACTTGTTAGACATTAATACACACACACACAAACAGATGCATTCTTTTTGATACAAACTGAAATTATTTCATATAATTTTGGTAAATATCTTCTCCTTTTTTGGAGGGAAAAACACCAAGACAATTATGGTAATGTCATTGCTACTGTTATTCCATTTGAAGCAGAGATATATGGATTCAGTTCCCTGAACAGTGATAAATAAATAAATAAATGGAACAATCATATGTCTGATAATATGCACTCATTTCAGGTGCTACCATTGCTAGTTGTGTTCTTTCATGTACAAGACATGAACTGTAGGGGTGATCCACATGCAGGATGTCCACTACTCAACAAGTGAAAGTATTTGAAATACCTATGTATACCTGACACTATTTAGCTGAGTGGCAAATGAGCAATGCACATGAACAATACTATGATGCTGTAAATGTTGACGATAATCTCCAGATGCAGAGGAAAACATAATTCCAATATAATGGACAAGGTATGAACAATTCATCAGTATTTTCATACTAACTAAAAATTGACTATTTTGAGTCGTGCTAAATGTGAACTTGTGAATGATATTGTGAGTAGCTATGGGATCACAGAGCTCTTTCCAGTATAAATCCTCTTAAAAGAAAGTGGTTGATGGATAAAAAACAAACACTCTACTTTACAATCCCAGGCCAATAGACAGGCAGGTGAGGAGATGAGAAGAACTAAAACAGACACAACAGATAGGTCTCCAATGTCAAAGCACACAAACTGAAAAACAGAAGAGTAAAGAATAGAACCAAGAGAAACCAAGATGGGACTAGCACGAGAAATGAGCTGAAGGACCATGGCTGAGCAAATAAGCACACCAGCAAAGAAAAACAGGTAAGAGAATGTGACTAAAACTGAAATGGTCCTAAAGAACTCTTAAAAGGTACGTGTAAACCTACACAGCTATTAAAAGCCAACCAAATACAAAACAGTTACACATCACGACATAGAAAATAATATTTTTAGATTTTCTCACCCATACTTGCAACTGTATATATTAATTTTTGCCTGTGTCACTTGTCCCATGTTGATAATCTCCACGTTACCAACATAAACTTGATTGTGTTCATTGACATACTCAAGCACTATAATGTAGCGGCCTGCTTGAGGAACATTTAATTTGATTTGAAGATCCACCTAAAGAAGATTCAAAATTCATTGAAATATGAAATAAAGTAATAATCATGGGGATTCAATCTGTTTTCATAAGCAATTAGTTATTCAAAAACTACATGGAACTATTTGGTTTCTCTTGAAGCAGGGAGAAAACAATAATATTATTTGTTTTTATATACAGAAGTAAATAATAATAAATAAAACTTATTTTTATCCCACTTTTCTGTGATGAGACAATCAAAGCGGCTCACAACATATTAAAATATCCACATTTACAAAATTATGTCCCAAATTCCCCCCTTAAAACAGGATTAAACATGTTACAATTAAAATATCTATTAAAAACACAATTAAAAACACAATAAAAAATAAAGTCAAGGATTTATGTCACCTAGTGGGAATCATGTAGAATATATTAAAAATGTAGGGAGTTACAGTCCAACTTCATCATCCCCACTCATGTCCTAAAGGCTGAATCCCATCCACTAAGGTCTTTCCTCCAGAAAAAAAGCCCTCCCTTTAAGTAAGTATCACCACATAGGGATACTGTTGAATATACAAAGTGGAAATGTGTTAACACACTGTGATAGATTTATATGTGAACTGAGACATCTTACCTCTTGACCACTTATGTGAGACATTACTGGATGTTTGGCTGTTGGTTGTTGGAAAACAGCTTTCCTGTACTCTCCCGCTTGCAAGAAAAATGTTACTTCTGAGCCAAGTGTGCAAGAAAATCTTTCTAGTGGCAAGTGCTCATATTGCAAACAACTTGAGAAGAGGAAGAAAAAGAAGAATAGATTATAATGCTTGATTAGACCATTAAAATAGAATAAAATAATAAATCAGGGCAATTATTTCATTGATATAGCAGAAGAACTAACTTATCTGTTGTGGCATGTCCTGGATACGTGCAAGGTTTTCTAACTGGTAAATGTAAGATGGATGCTTCATAATAGTCACTAGGTAAGAGCACAAAATAATCCTGGCAGGACAAAACAAAACTAGTATAAGCATTAGCTAGTGAGCACAAATTAAATGAACATATGAAAATGGTGGTGTTCTGTGTACATCTGTTACCTTTCAGCCCGCAGATCTCAACCAGGGGCCTGAACAGACAGGCCAAAATAAAGCTGCTTCTGGTGACTTTGGAGGTTTGCTGTTTAAATGATGCATGCTTCCTAAGAGTCCAGAAGGACTGGAGTGTGGCTTTGGTACAGCTTCTGGTCCTTCTTAAGATGTGTGTGTCATTTAAACAGCATACCTCCAAAGTGACCTGAAGCACCTTTATTTTGGCCTGTCTGTTCAGGCCCAAGTCTCCCAGGTCCTCCATCTCCCAATTCAAATCCCAACTAGTCCTTGCAGTATATGAGTGATCATTCTGCATGTTTATTCTTTACTGCAATGCTAACTTCCTCCATAGGCATTTTCCCTTTACTCCAGAACAGAATGACTTCTAAAAAAATACAATATAATATTCTAGATTAATTTCTTACCAGAAGGACTCCTTCAGCCACAATTTTAAAAATCCATGTTCCAGGACCTAGCAACAATGGATCTGCAAAATTCGTTCCTGGGACAGTGATAAAAGCTGGCTCACTACTGGGTGGGAACACAATGTCTTTCCTCTGATGAGTCCCTGACAGAAAAAGAAGTAAATTAATAAATGCACTCCTTAATATGTTCCAATAGGAACATTTTAGTCAATAAAATGAAATGAACAGCAATATCGCACTGTTAAAGAAAGATAATAAATGAAATGAATCTGGTCAAGTGGCCATGTTGGCTGGGGATTTTGCTAACTGTCCAAAAGCTAACTTTTCTATACTCTGATCCAGTCACCCAGCATGGATATCATTCCCTGGAGCACTGCACTGAAACAATGGCTTCATTAAGAAACATTAGCCTGAGGCCAATACATTTATCTAAAAATGAATCATGTGGCCATACACTCTCTTCTCTCTTTGTGCAATCATTAACAGCACTTACAGCATGGCTGATTTAAATCATAATGTCTTGTGATATCTGAACTCAGAACACTGTGATTTAATTTCTGTCTATAGATCAGATCCCATTTACATGTCCTGATCTGTAAGTAATGGTTATACCTAGATTTCAGAAAAGTGACTGACTAAAATCAAGAACAATATGGCAAGTGACACATGCTGGCTAGAGGATTCTCAGAGCTGAAACCCTGAAAGTCACTCTTCCAAGGTCTGATTAAACAAGAATAATTCTGATTAAAGGCAGCCAGGAAATCATACCTTCAGTATATGGATAATGAAGGCATAGGAAGCAGGGAAGGAACAGATGAGCATAGAGTTCATAGAGCACATGGCTCATTTTTCAGGCTGACAAACAATCTTCTTCTTACACACAGTTATTTAACCACTTCAATAGAATATCAAGATTCAGCCAAATCCCAGAATATGTACCATCCACTTTATGTTACATGCAACCAGACAATGGCTTTAAGTTTCAGTTCTTTTATCAAATTAATTGTTGTTACTGTGTGCCTTCAAGTCATTTCCAACTTATGGCAACCTTATCACTTATGGCAAGATTTGTTCAGAAAGGGTATGCCATTACTGTCCTCTGAGGCTGAAAGTGCGTGATTTGACGGAAGTCACCCACTGGATCTCCATGACTAAGCAGGAATGTAAACTTTGGTCTGCCAGAGTCCTAATCCAACACTCTGACCACTAAACCATTCTAGTATTCTCATGCTCTCTCACGCTTAAAAAAAAAAAAGATGCTGAGAGAATGTGACTTGCTCAGGGTCAACCAATGGGATTCCACAACCCAGCATGGATTTGAATCTTGGTCTCCCAGTCCAGCACACAAATCAGTATACCACACTGGACCACACAAATTAATACAATTATTTATAGTTGAGTCTGGAGGTGGTAGCTTTTAAATAAATACTACTGAAGGTCTTTATGTCAATTATGTCAAATGACTATTTCTAAAAGCACCTGAGGAAGTATCTATTAGTACAGAATATGCAACAGTGACGAGCTGAGAGAAATATGCATTGCTGGCAAAAGCCATGAATGCCATGCCATTTAATTAGCCTATGTGACAACTAAGGAGCGAAACAGAAGGCCCCAAAGGGGCGGCATGACACTGCCCGAGAGAACTGGACTGGGGCCATGAAACTGCATGCCCCAGCCCCTACCCCGCCAGCTTCCGCCCCAAATAGGAGCAGAAAAGGTCTGCTCTTATTTTCACTGGTTTTGGGGCAAGTGACATCTGAACACCATGCCCCCACGTCACCCGGAAGCTGGCCAGCGCGGCTTCCAGGCTACTCGGGGGCATGTTATGTCTAAACGCCATGCCCCCAAGCCGGCTTTATGGGACCATCTATTCCAGCCATAAGTATCTTTTACATTGGCCAGTATTGGGTGGGCAATGCCAAATTCTGTATGTGGTAAGGTATTATCACGAACGACAACTATAATGCTGGAAAGATTACAATGATTAGAAAGGTGCAACCAAGAGGAGAGTAGCCCCAATTGATAGCGCTTTTGGGAAAAAATGCAATTTTAGTGGGAGAACAGCCTCGTGTGATTAAGTCCTAAGACACTGTACATTTCCCTAGAAGCCAAACTACTCTGATCATGTACACAAACTTTGTTAAATCAACTGAGTTCATTTCATGAAGATGCCATGAACCACTTGCTGATCAGAATAGTACTGCAGCCACAGGGTTTTACCTACCTTTTTTAGACCGAGTTTGATATGCAATTATGTGACCAGGTATTTCAGCAGTTCCAGGACTAATATACCTCAAGATAACATGAAATAAAGAGAGGGTTGGTTTCTTCACATTCAGAGTTATCCTCACTTCATTCTGTAAAATGGGAGTTAACAAGAAAAAAAGCCATAAAGTGCCAAAAAGTAGAAATATATGGTTCCTATAGAAAATAAAAACATAAACACACACACACACATATGAAAGACATTTATGCAGAGAAGCAAGCTTTTAGCCAGAAAAGAAAGCATTTTCACTAGGAAGAGAAAGATAGGCAAACCTAGCAAGAAATGTAATTCACTTACAAGTGTTATTAGGGTCAAAGTGCTTTCCCTCAGAATGTGAGTTCGTCCCATTAGAGCTTTTTGAAACCAAGCTGACATAGTGCAGTAGTAGGTGGAAGAGCTTAGGAGAAGCCACAGTGACAGGCACTACCACCTCTGGCTGGGAAAAAAGAAGCAAAGAAGAGGACAGGAAAGCATATTACAGTACAGTATTTAATACTAAGCCCCACAGGCAGAAAACACCTAAATACATTTAGCAAATGTAAACATCTAATTGGAAAAGAAAAAAATGTGGAATGTTATGACATAACACAGTCCAAAACAATAAGTACAGATCTTCACAGTTAATGTTCAGGCTAAAGTTGCTCATTTTTATACCTGTATTACTAAACTTGCTTACCTAGGAGTAGTCCTCACTGAAACCAGGTCTACCGAGTAGACACATGTGAATTTGCTCAAAGTTTGGCATCACACAGCTAAACTTGATGTTGACTGTTATATATCAATATTGCATACCAATATTAAATAATGGATAGTGTAGCCAATATTGTGGATGTTATTTAAGATGCTTTAAGAATTTGAAAATAAGATTTTTCCAAGGTATTAAAGCTAACAAAATTTGGATCCAACTTGTACATGCTTTACTTCTACTTCTATTCCAGACCCTCCATATAAGCTATCCATCTGTCATGTTACACTAGCTTAACTTAATGACACCCAACAGGAAATAATAAGCAATTATCCTATTTCATTAACAACAAGCTATCTAAAAAAAAAAAACCCTAAAGAGCCACAAAAATAATCAAAGAGTCTCTCAACTCCTTATTCAGGCTGCACCTGCATTGCAGAAATAATCCAGTTTGATACCACTTTAACTGCTATGGCTCAGTGCTATGGGATTCTGAGAATTGTGGTTGTTGTGGCACCAGAGCTCTCTGACAGAGAAAGCTAAATGTCTCACAAAACTATAAATCCCAGCATTCCATAGCATTGATAAACTGAATTATTTCTGCAGTGCAGATACAACCACAGTCTGCAGACAAAAATGTTTCTGTTCAGTTGTAACATGTCAAAGACTAATCTATATGTGTGCGGTCACTTTTCTCTTATGGCAAATTAGTTATTAGATTCAGAGCAACATACAGTATAGTTCCTCTCACTTATATGGGGAATCTCTTTGAGCAGGCTGGATTTCCCAGTGCTGCCTGTCCCTAGCTCAGATACAGACAACAGGTTAGGTAATTCATATGGCAAACTGCTTTAGGCACTGTTTAGAAGATTCTTGCCCAGATACAGGGCTAATGTGCAGACTAGACTTTACTAAAGAATGTTTCCTTCTGTATTGCACCCATCATCATCTAAAGAAACAGTGTAGTAAATACAGCAGGACTAAGAAAATGAACTCATTTCTTTTTTTTCCCCCTCCTAGAGCTAGTTCACAAAAAATATCATCATGGCAAAAATTAAATACATACCTGTATTGAGGACATCTTTACATAACCTCTCCAACTAAAGCCAGGAAATTCTAGAGGGTCATAACCAAACCGGATCCCTCTTCCATTAGGAGATGTTCCATCTTCAATTTCATATTTCATGTGATGTAAATTGGGAAAGTAATAGTTCTTTTCTGGCCTTTCATAAATACAAAATGGAATGACAAGGCAGTATTTGGCTTTCTTTTTAAAAGGTTTCCTCTTTTTGCACATTAAAGAAACATTATGACTGTGGACCCTTTCACACTACACAATAAGAGCACTATGGTTCCACTTTCAGTTGCCATCATTACATCCTATGGAATCCTGGAGTGTGCAGTTTAGTGAAGCACTAAATTTCTCTGGCAGAGAATTCTAAAAGCCCCTCCCCCTAAACTTAGGGATGCCATAACCGGGCGGCCCCCGTGACAATCACGCTTTTGGGGGGCCCCTCACAGTCACGGCCCGGTTTGGGGGCCCCCACGCCTTGTTCCCGGTTCGGGGTCCGCGCATGGCTGTGCGCCACTCTCCCCACCTGGCGCACTGGCGTAGCCTAGAGAGCAGCTCTTTAAAACATCTCCCACTCAGAGCTATTATATACCAAGTGAGCCCACTTGGTATATATACCCTCAGGAAGCCTTACTTTCCAGGTTACAGTGAGCAAAGAAAAAAAGGCCATAAATCGTTCATGTTTCACTGGGAGTTTAATTGCCTCATCTTTTAAATGTAAACCGCGTC